>NC_090737.1:8324870-8332370 GCF_036898095.1 Palaemon carinicauda
CTCTCTCTCTCTCTCTCTCTCTCTCTCTCTCTCTCTCTCTCTCTCACGGCAATAACCTTCTTAAGTAAAGTGCAAAAGGCCATTACAAAGAAAATCAACGTGTAAGTTTTAGCAATGTAAGGATCGTTTTTGTAAAAGACATATAAAGTTTACTTATGTTTGAGTAAAATATCTTTATCTGAACATCTAACTATGAAGAAAATACAAAAAGTATTTCCAACTTATGTTTCGGCCCCACATTCTGGAAGAAAGCATAGCTTTATTCACAGACTGGTCCGTTTTAATTATAATACTTATCAAATTTATAAAGTTAAAAATATCACCATAGGGGTAATATCACATAAAAACACACATACTGATAAAAGATTCGTATATAAGTTTCCTTCGATTATCCTTACGTGAACTCTCAGAAGCAAACGTTATGAATACTAATAAGCTGCTATTCATTCTCTACGTTCTCAACTGAACTGAGAATCCTGAACTCTACGATCTCAACTGAACTAAGAATCCTGCTCTCAACGATCTCAACTGAACTGAGAATCCTGCTCTAAACGTTCTCAACTGAGCTGAGAATCCAGCTTTCAACGTTCTCAACTAACGGAGAATCCTGCTCTCAACGTTCTCAACTGATGCTGAGAATCCTGCTTTCAACGTTCTCAACCTACGGAGAATCCTGCTCTCAACGTTCTCAACTGAGCTGAGAATCCTGCTTCAACGTTCTCAACTAACGGAGAATCCTGCTCTCAACGTTCTCAACTGAGCTGAGAATCCAGCTTTCAACGTTCACTGACTGAGAATCCAGCTTTCAACGTTCTCTGAACTGAAAATCCAGCTCTCCAACGTTCTCAACTGAACTGAGAATCCAGATCTCAACTGAAATGATAATCCAGCTCTCAACTGAATTAAGAATCCAGCTCTCATAGTTCTCAACTGAACTGAGAATCCAGCTATCAACATTCTCAACTGAACTGAGAATCCAGCTATCAACATTCCTCAACTGAACTGAGAATCCAGCTCTCAACATTTTTCAACTGAACTCAGAATCCACTTCTCAACGATCTCAACTGAACTAAGAATCCAGCTCTCACTGTTCTCAAATGAACTGAGAATACAGCTCTCAACTGAACTGATAATCCAGCTCTCTACGTTCTCAACTGTACTGAGTATCCAGCTCTCAATGTTCTAAACTAAACTTAGAATCCAGTTCTAAACTGAAGTGAGAATCCAGCTCTCGACGTTCTCAACTGAACTGAGAATCCAGTTCTCAACTGAAGTGAGAATCCAGCTCTCAACGTTCTCAACTGAACTGGGAATCCAGTTCTCAACTGAAGTGAGAATCCAGCTCTCAACGTTCTCAACTAAACTGAGACTCCAGTTCTCAACTGAAGTGAGAATCCAGCTCTCAACGTTCTCGACTGAACTGAGAATCCAGCGCTCCACACCTACTTCACATAAACTTCCGAATTAAATAGGATCATATTCAGTCTGTAATGTTCGTCATTACAAGCATTTATCGATTTCCTGCTTCTTGGGCCCAAGGTTTAAAGGGGAAAGCCTCAAGAAACAGCATTCGGATGTACAATCATTACAACATGGCAAGCTCTCGTTGATCTCCCCGATGTGGTAACGTCACTGACTGGTAAACGCCAGGCCGGGGTTCGAGTCCCATTAAACTCGTTAGTTTCTTTGGTCGCTGCAACCTCACCATCCTTGTGAGCTAAGGATGTGGGGTTTGGGGGAGCCTATAGGTCTATCTGTTGAGTCATCAGCAGCCATTGGTTTCCCTTCCTTGGTCCTAGCTTGGGTGGAGAGATAGCTTGGGCGCTGATCATATGTATATTATGGTCAGTCTCTAGGCCATTGCCCTGCTTGATAAGGTAATGTCTCTGTCCCTTGCCTCTGCCATTCATGATCGGCCTTTAAACCTTTAAAATGCAAACATCACCAGCTCGGCAGAAACATAAAACTGCTAGATGGTACATTATTTAAAAGAATATGTAGCACGTAAGACTTTGAACCTCTCGTCGTGATGACGTAAGCCTAAATCTTCTCATTCAAACAAGTTATTGCATTTAGATGAGTGTGTCTCGTATATTATCCACCTTAATACATACCTTAATGATACTGCTGAATTATTCTTAAATAAATTCCTATTATAAACCATATAACAAGACCATGTGCAAAAACATACTCAATATGAATTATTCGCACATAAATACATGTTTTAAATTTAACAAATAAAAAAATATTATTCAAGTTTTGAACTTAAGCGAGAAACTATTTTTTTTCCAACCGCACAATTATTTTCATAGGGTGACATATGGCACCATTGAAAATACTTCAATAAAGGAGAGAGAGAGAGAGAGAGAGAGAGAGAGAGAGAGAGAGAGAGAGAGAGAGAGAGAGAGAGAGCTCCCCTCTCAATAGTCATCGACATGTTAAAAGCAACTGTGTTACTCAAGAGACTTGGGCACACATAGAGTTAAGATGGCTGACTGACTTGCTCCTTTCGAGTGTCGAGCCTTAGCTTTAACACGTCGCTTAAGGGGCGTTCTGGTTGAGTGCTCCGATTGACGTTCGCCCCCCCCCCCCCACCCCCTTTCTATCATCTATATAGCATATACTATGGGTTTATACAATCCCAGCTTTATTGAGAGAGAGAGAGAGAGAGAGAGAGAGAGAGAGAGAGAGAGAGAGAGAGAGAGAGAGAGTATTAAAGGCTTTTGAACACTACATCTTAAAATGTCACTTGCTATGTTCTTGATTTTACTTTTGTGGTGGGAACTTATTTTGCCTAAAATAACCCAGGCCTACATGGCTGAGGACTATGAAGCGGGAAGTAGGAGATGGTGAATGGAGAAGTATTCAATTAAAAGCTCAAGATAGAGACGACTGGCGAAATCTAACCGAAGCCCTTTGCGTCAACAGGCGTAGGAGGAGATGATGATGATGAAAATGACCAAGAATGTTTGGTTCTAAAATCAATTCTCCGTTGTACTATGGAAACGGTATGAAAACCATTAAGTATAATTATTTCAATGAAGGTTTTCTTATCGCCTGCAATTATCTAATGTTCGATGATCGCTTTTCGATATCGTCATTCATCGCATCTTTAATTTATACCGTTATTTCTTTTTCTTTTTTTTCTAAATTGATGATCACTACTACCGCAGTTTCCTCTTTCAATAGTCTACCTAACAGCAATGCAAGGCTAGAATCTTAATCTTTTCTTTCCTAAACTCTCCTCGAACTCATGTCCATCTCTTAAGGTGGGTTTATACGATCGAACTCAGTTCGACAGACAAGTGTTTGAAGTAATGTTCGAACGTGTGAATGGGGTATTTGGTTTTGTCGAACGGTTCGAAGAAAGTCTGTTCTCACCTGAATTTTGTGGGAGGAGCTTCAGTGTCCACAAACCTCACGCATTTGTGACAACTCCAAATCTTCGAACCGTTTTACAAGCAGGTTCGACAAATGGGTTCGACGAACCGTTCGACTACGTGAGTTCAGCTTTAAACACAACTTCGGTTGTCATCCAGTCTTTCGCGTCCATTTCTATCTTAAAACCTACATTTAGAGAGTTTCAAATTTCCTAGCATCATCAGGTTCGACAACCGTTAGACCGTGTAAACCCTGCTTTAAAACACAACTTCCTTTGTCATCCAGTCTTTCGCGTTCATTTCTCTCTTAAAACCTACATTTCGAGAGTTTCAAATTTCCTAGCATCATCATTATAGTGTCCTCGTTTCCACTCCACGAAGGAAAACACTCCAAACTACAGTTCACATCATCTTATTCTAAGAATCTCTTTCGAAACACAATGCGTACTAAAAACCATCTTACTACTTCCATCATAGTAGTCGAGACCATTACTTAAGATTCACAGCTTCCATTATCAGATTCAGATTACAGATACTTTACCCAAACAACTCAATCCCAAGATTGAGCCTTGAAACCTCTACAAATCCTTCCTGAGTCTCCCTCTTTTCGGAGCAAGAAGAGGCATCCGATTACAGGGGTAACTTTTCCTTGAAATATCTGGATGGGATGGATTCAGAGTAACGGTCCTACAAGGTACAGGCGCAATTGGACTTCCTTGATAGGTAGAAGGATTTATGAACATGTTCCTTATGGCACGAGGCTTTGGAATGGGGAAACTATTTAGCTTGCAGGGTGCAACTGGCAGGGGGATCCATCAGTTCTACTATGATACCAAAGTTAAAAAGAGGTTGAAAAACAAGCTGGAAGAGAGGAACCGGAACTGGGGGTAAAGTAACGAATAATGGCGTAACGTCCCTGACTAGTGAACGCCAGACTGGGGTTCGAGACCCGCTTAAACTCGTTAGTTTCTTTTGTCGCTGCAATCTCACCATCCTTGAGAGCTAAGTATGGGTTTGGGGGAGTCCATAGGTCTATCTGCTGAGTCATCAGTAGCCATTGCCTGGCCCTCCTTGGTCATAGCTTGGGTGGAGAGGGGGCTTTGGCGCTGATCATATGTATATATGGTCAGTATTCTAGGGCAATGTCACTGTCCCTTGCCTCTACCATTCATGAGCGGCCTAGAAACCTTTAAATGAAGACGAGAAAACTAAGGATTAAGTGGACGCCAATTAACCTGACAAAATCCCAACCTCAAATGCCAGTCAGTGGAACCAGCCAGAATGACTTACGATATGATTCTGGGAATCACGTCTTTCACATATAAGAAAAAACTAACGCACAGCCAGGAAACACATCTTTAAATTACGATTATGTAAGTTGGGTTACTTTAATTTTACTTTAAGGGCTGCTTATCTGGTACTGTACAGCAGGGGAACCCTACTCTCTACAGGACCTCTTAAGGGCTGCTTATCTGGTCCTGTACAGCAGGGGAACCCTGCTCTCTACAGGACCTCTTAAGGGCTGCTTATCTGGTCCTGTACAGCAGGTCTCTACAGGACCTCTTAAGGGCTGCTTATCTGGTCCTGTACAGCAGGGGAACCCTGCTCTCTACAGGACCTCTTAAGGGCTGCTTATCTGGTCCTGTACAGCAGGGGAACCCTACTCTCTACAGGACCTCTACGGTCGTTTTACGATGTTCAATCGGGAGCATCTTATAGCCAAGTTTAAATTTGACAATTGATATTACGGTATTTTCGAGTATTTTGTATCTCTCTTCCATGTTATCTTTTCTTCAAACAGGAAACAAGTACAAAATATAACGTAAGGTTAATCTATTAAAAGATAAGTAACACCCTCATCTTATAAGGAAATGAGTCAACTGAAAGATTAAATAATACACCGAGACACAGAATTATCTAATAGTGGACCCCGTATTAATCCAAAACTTGTGTCAAGATTAAATGATACACCGAGTGCACAGAATTATCTAATAGTGGACCCAGTATTAATCCAAAACTTGTGTCAAGATTAAATAATATACCGAGTGCACAGAATTATCTAATAGTGAACCCCGTATTAATCCAAAACTTGTGTCCAAAGATTATATTTATCCAAATACTTTGAACTCTTTTATGTCAGAAGTAGCTACAGATTATCTGGAAATATTCCAATATTTCCTTAACTATTTCCAAATTGTTTTAAGAGGTATTTACATAACATAAAGAAATATTTTCATTTAGTGTAAATGAATTCAGCAATAGTCTTCCACTGCCTTGGGTTAGAGTTCTCTTGCTTGAGGGTACACTCGGCCACACTGTTCTATCTAGTTTCTCTTCCTCTTGTTTTGTTAAGTTTTTATAGTTTATATAGGAAATATCTATTTAAATGTTTTTACTGTTCTTAAAATAACTAATTTTTTCCTTGTTTCCTTTCCTCACTGAGCTATTTTCCCTGTTGGGGCCCCTGGGCTTAAAGTATCCTCTTTTCCAACTAGGGTTGTAGCGTAGCATTTAATAATAATAATAATAATAATAATAACAATAATAACAACAACAACAACAACAACAACAACAATAATAATAATAATAATAATAATAATAATAATAATAATAATAATAATAATAGTTCTACATTAAAAAATAAACATATCCATCCAATTATAACGTAAAACTGAAGATAATAAAACCATACAAATCACAAAAGACTCAAATAAACTAGGACTTCGTCAAACAAGCTGACAGAGAGGGAAGACAGATTGAATAGGTATGAAATCGGAGGGCAAACTAATAAATATTTGAGAACACACGGCAATGCCATATCTAATAAATGCTATTCTATATTCCAACCCTTCACAACAAAATGTACATACGTTGGGCTGTCACATACAATATGCGAATATATCAAAGACTAAATTACTGAGCAGAAATGTAAAGTGAGGGACGCGGCCGAGACAGGGATCAATGTAAATCAGTCCATTTACATAGAAGGAATCTTTGGGATTTTCTGATTATAAGAATCTGACATGATGAAAGGATAAGTGAACTCGAATGAAATAGGATTTAGAAAATTAGATATCTATTTTTTTGTCTAAATTTTATAGAGAAATGATAGCCATGGATTCAGAAAATAAATGCATCGTTTATGCAACCAATAAACAAACAGAACACAAATAAATGAAAACTAACTTAAAATGTGAGGCCCTATGCGTTAATAGTGGTAGGAGGAGATGGAGATGATGATGATGATGATGATGATGAAAATGATGATGATGATGATGATGATGTTAAAATGTGATTAAAACAATGAGAAAATCAAGCTGTCCTGACATATCATTCTAACAGTCATCAGTGAGGGTTGCGACGGCCTGGTGGTAGCGTCCTTGCCTGGTGAGAGCCAGACTGGGGTTCGAGTCCCTCTCAAATTCGTCACGTTCCTCTGGTTGCTGCAACCTCACCATCCTTGTGAGCTAAGGATGGGGGGTTTGGGGGGAAGATATAGGATCAATTGCTGAGTCATCAACAGCCATTGCCTGGCCCTCCTTGGTCCCAGCTTGGATGGAGGCTTGAGCGCTAATCATGTAATATGGTCAGTCACTAGGCCATTGTCCTGTTTGATAGGGCAATGTCACTGTCCCTTGCCTCTGCTATTCATGAGCGGCCTTTAAACCTTTAAAACTTTAAGACTTACAACGAGAACTTAAACAAGGATATGTAGCAAAGTCAAAAAGTAAAAACATAAGAAAATAAATCTTTGAAAAAAAAAAATCAAATGAATATGTAAAAACTAAAAATCCAGATTTTTGGTCATAATGGTGAATGAAAGACCCATCTGCATACATATTATAGAATAGCATCTGTGACTATGCACTCTAATGTACTCTCTTCCGCATAATGGCTCCTCTAACCTCGCGCACTCTCATAGATTAGTTCTAAATCTCCTTGAACTAATTTTCAAGTACCATGAAGCTTTGTATATACGCTTTGAGAGAGAGAGAGAGAGAGAGAGAGAGAGAGAGAGAGAGAGAGAGAGAGAGAGAGAGAGAGAGAGAGAGAGAGAGATACTACTGCTTTATAAAATGGATAAATGCAAATCTATATTTCTCCTTGCAGATCGATATAT
>NC_090737.1:8339870-8364870 GCF_036898095.1 Palaemon carinicauda
CTACATATACCTAAAACATATGGCTGAAGCAACATTAAACAGCTTTCCGTTAAATTCATGAGCTGCCTAATGGCTGCCTCGTTTCTTCTACATTAGCTACAATAATGGTGCATAAAGTAAGGAAAATTACGTATTAACATTACAAATTCAGACTTTCATTGTCCAGATCTGCAAATTTAATATACAGAACTATTGTCTACGAAAGAATGGTCATATTACATGAGAATACATGTGAGTTTTTATATACCCAAAGTTTGTATTAACTCCTTACAAGCTTCCGTTTTATTATATAAGTTTGTTTCCAATTTCATTATAATTTTAAAACAAAATTAATATATATATATATATATATATATATATATATATATATATATATATATATATATATATATATATATATATATATATATATATATATACACACACAGAAATATTCATAATAATTTTATAACAAAATTAAAATATATATATATATATATATATATATATATATATATATATATATATATACATATAAATACATATACATACATACATACATACATATATATATATATATATATATATATATATATATATATATATATATATATTTGTATTTTGCTATAAAATTATTATGAAAACGGAGACATACTTCTATAAAATAAACTGTCTTGGGTTAGAGTTCTCTTGCTTGAGGGCACACTCGGGCACACTATTCTATCTTATTTCTCTTACCCTTGTCTTGTTAAAGTTTTTATAATTGATATAGGAAATATTTATTTCAATGCTGTTACTCTCCATAAAATATTCTATTTTTCCTTGTTTCCTTTCCTCACTAAGCTATTTTCCTTGTTGGAGCCCCTGGGCTTATAGCATCTTGCTTTTCCAAGTATGGTTGTAGCTTATCAAGTAATAATAATAATAATAATAATAATAATAATAATAATAATAATAATAATAAGGTTGGACAGGCAGCAAAAAACAGAAGAGCTGCATTACTGATGTAATTGTAATGGAGAGTTAGGTAACTTTCTGGTAAATAAGAATTAGCAAGAGGATCAACCTTATGATTTATTCAATAAAGATCTGTCTTCTAACTTGGGGAGCAACAAGAAAACTGACCAACGTAGGATAAAAAGATCCTATTATGAATGAAGAAGCAGCTGAGAGAAGTGGTGTCCTAAGGTTTAAAGCCCACTCATGAACGACAGGGGTAAGGTACAGTTACATTGTCCTATCGAGCAGGACAATGCCATAGACTGACTATATACACATATGATCAGCGCCAAAGTCCCCTCTCCAACCTAGCTAGGACCAAGGAGGGCCAGGCAATGGCTGCTAAGCCTAGAGACTGACCCTATATACATATGATCAGCGCCCAAGACCCCTCTCCATCCTAGCTAGGCAATGGCTGCTGATGACTCAGCAAATAGATCTATAGGCTCCTCCAAACTCCAAGTCCTTAGCTCACAAGGATGGTAAGGTTGCAGCGACCGAAGAAATTAAAGATTTTGACGGGGACTCGAACCCCAGACTGGCGTTCACCAGTCAGGGACCTTACCACATCGGCCACCACAACCCTAAAGCTGAACATTAGATATACCTCAACCGCTAATATGAAATAAAGTGTGAAAAAATAGGATAGTTCTGTTAAAATAAGAACAGGAGAAAGGGGTGCGATGTAAATTATTATTATTTTTTTTGTATGACTATCGGAAAAAAAAAACGTAAAAATTTGAAAACATTTATACATATATACATACACACATACACAAATATAAAGTCGCACCCCTCCATATATATAAATACATACATACATACATACATATATATATATATATATATATATATATATATATATATATATATGTGTGTGTGTGTGTATGTATATATACATATATATGTATATGTATATACATATATGTGTATATATATTCATTTATATATACACATATATATATATATATATATATATATATATATATATATATATATATATATATAATATATATATGTGTGTGTGTGTGAGTGTTTGTGTGTATCTGTGTGTGTATCAAACTCACAATCTCACAGGAACAGTGCAAAAACATTCTGTGCAACACCCAATACAAGCTTCCATAACCTTTATTAAAGAAAAAAGAAAAAAGAATTACGAACTTGCATCCAAGTTGTGATCGCATTAGACGCCAGCGCTGTCATAACATAAATCATTCGCCCTATTCATTAAGTCTTATCATTATATTATTCCGAATGTTATTAAGATCGACCGAACTTTCCACTGCATGACTCTACACTGGGGAAGGCTTCCTAATTTCACAGTTTACGTGCTTAGCACGACTTCAGTAGTTTGGTCTCGTGCACTCTCTTTGCTCGGAATACGTTTTAAACAGTGTTCCATGAGACATATGTGGGAAGGCTTCGTAATTTCACAGTTTACGTGCTTAGCACGACTTTAGTAGTTTGGTCTCGTGCACTCTCTTTGCTCGGAATACGTTTTAAACAGTGTTCCATGAGACATATGTGGGAAGGCTTCGTAATTTCACAGTTTACGTGCTTAGCACGACTTTAGTAGTTTGGTCTCGTGCACTCTCTTTGCTCGGAATACGTTTTAAACAGTGTTCCATGAGACATATGTGGGAAGGCTTCGTAATTTCACAGTTTACGTGCTTAGCACGACTTTAGTAGTTTGGTCTCGTGCACTCTCTTTGCTCGGAATACGTTTTAAACAGTGTTCCATGAGAGATATGTGGGAAGGCTTTATAATAATTTCACAGTTTACGTACTTAACACGACTTTAGTAGTATGGTCTCGTGCACTCTCTTTGCTCGGAATACGTTTAAATGAGTTCCATGAGAGATACAGTGTTTAAAAAAACATAATTTTAGATGAAAATTCTTTGTATAAATATACTGTTCTCAGCCGTATTTCAGTAAAATACAGGCGACCGTAATTTTACCTTACTTTGTTAATATCGTTTACGGGTTTGTGGCCGTAATATCACTCCTTTAAGTCAATATATCTGTTTTAAAGCGGTAAAAAAGAAATAATAATTTTAATCGGAAATTCTCCGTAAAAATATACTGTTCTCAACCGTATTTCAATAAAGTGCAGGCGACCGTAAGTTTACCGTACTTGTTTATTATCTTTTACGGGTTGGTGATAGTAATATCACTTCTTTAAGTCAATATATACGTTTTAAAGCGGTAAAAAAAAAAATAATCGGAAATTCTCCGTAAAAATATACTGTTCTCCGCCGTATTTCAGTAAAGTACAGGCGAACGTAATTTTACCATATTCAGTTATTATCTTTTACGGGTTGGTGACCGTAATATCACTCCTTTACGTCAATATATCCGTTTTTAAAACGATAAAATCCTGGAATAAATGTTGTCAGGAATTTACTGTTTTTAATAAAAAAATTTAAGCGTACTTCTATAAGGAACCAAGGGATATGTTTCAACACAGATTTAATAAAGTCTTTACTCACAATATACTGGAAGAATTTTAGTGACATAAATTTCGAGAAGTATTGCGAGAAAATGTTTTCATGCAGAATTGTAAAACCAAATTCATGAAGCCTATGATATCATAAACAAATATGTAACATTAATGATAAAGTTATAAACAGAAAAATAAAATAACATTCGCATCAAAAAAATCTTCACAACTATAACAAACTTTTTTCTTTTATATGAAACACCAAACTAAAAGTTTCTTCAAAGTTATAATGAACTTCAGCACGAGAAGTTAATCAAGAACTATCAAAACAACAATGCTGGGTTCTGCCAATACTTATATTAATACTACTACTACTACTACTACTACTACTACTACTACTACTTGCAGTAGTAGTGGTTACTGCAGCAGCAGGAAAATTACGTCAATAATAGCAGTAGAAGTAACAACATCATCATTATTATTATTATTATTATTATTATTATTATTATTATTATTATTATTATTATTATTTGCTAAGCTACAACCCCATTTGGAAAAGCAAGATGCTATAAGTCCAAGGGCTCCAATAGGGAAAAATAGCCCAGTGAGGAAAGGAAATTAGGAAATAAATAAATGATGGGAACAAGTTAACAATAAATTATTCTAAAACACTAACAACGTCAAAAGCAGATATGTCATATATAAACTAAACTATAAACAATAATAAAATTAACAATTATCATTATAACTGATAATAATATCCCTACTATCAGAGGTAATAAAATAGCAACCTCACCAAGGATGAGCTAAAGATGAAAGATTTGGGGGAGCCTATAGGACTATCTGCTCTCATCAGAAGCCAATGCCTAGCCCTCCTTGGTCCTAGCTTGGGTAGAGAGGGGGCTTGGGCGCTGATCATATGTATATATGGTCAGTCTCTAGGCCATTGTCCTGCTCGATAGGGTAATGTCACTGTCCCTTGCCTCTGCCATTCATGAGTGGCCTTTAAACCTTTAAACAGAACTACAATGCAAAAAATATGAATCTGATTATTACCTCCGCCAGGAGGTTATGTTTTCGGTTCGGTTTGTTTGTTTGTTTGTTTGTTTGTTTGTTTCTCTGTTTGTCTGTCTGTCTGTGGACAACGTAGAGGCCACATTTCTACACGGAATCACTTCAAACTTGGCCAAGTAGTTCCCCAATGTGTATGGAAGAACTGATTAAATTTTGGTCAAGGTCACCCCAAGGTCAAGGTCACAGGGGTCACTGGTGTCACTATGACATAAGTGGCCATATCAAGAGACAGAAATAAAGCACTGACTTTTGCATAAGCCAACAGGGAAGTCCTAGTCCAGGCGCAACCCATGGGTGATGTTCAAATTTATAAAGGTCAAAGGTCAAGGTCATATTGGTGCATTATATCAATGTCATATTAAGTATCAGTGGCAAATGAACAAAGATCACTTGAAGGTCAAAAGTCAAGCAGGTCACTTGAAGGTCAAGGTCACGTGAAGGTCAAGGTCACGTGAAGGTCAAGGTCACCTGAAGGTCAAGGTCACGTGAAGGTCAAGTACATTTGAAGATCAAGGTCACTTGAAGCCAAGGTCATGTGAAGGTCAAGGTCACGTGAAGGTCAAGGTCACTTGAAGGTCACGTGAAGGTCAAGGTCATGTGAAGGTCGAAGTCACATCAATTCATGATTCTAGGACATATGGCGCTCTAGGTCACCTTGGCGGAGGTATGTCCTCTACGAGGACCATGTCCGCGTTCAGGACTTGCTCACTTGTTATTATTATTATTATTATTATTATTATTATTATTATTATTATTATTATTACTTGCTAAGCTACACCCCTAGTTGGAAAAGGAGGATGCTATAAGCCCAGAGGCTCCAACAGGGAAAATAGCCCAGTGAGGAAAGGAAACAAGGAAAAATAAAACATTTTAAGAACAATAACAAAATTAAAATAAATATTTCCTATATAAATCTCTATACAAATTGAATGTTCTATTCAGAGTACATCACTCCCTATTTGCTACAATACAACAAACACAAGAAAAGAACTCGAACTATAGAGACCTACTTCTGAGTGTTCCTTAATGGATCATCATATTAAAGTGGAAAAGTTTTAATTAGTGAGACTACAAACAAATAAAGGAGTAATAAGAATACCCTTAAAAGGAAAGGAAAGGGAAGGTGGCTTCCACCTATTTTGAGATAGAACCTTTTCCATAACCACCTCCCCACACCATCCCTCCTCCCCATACAATCCCTCCTCCCCACACACTTTCTCTCCTCCCCAAACACTCCTTCCTCCCCTTGCAATCGCTCCTCTTCACACAAATCCTCCTCCCCACACCATCCCTTCTTCCAACACCATCCCTTCTCCCCACACAATCCCTCTTCCTCACACAACCACTACTCCCCAAACAATCCCTCTTTTCCACACCATCCTTCCTTCCCACACACACTACTTCCTCCCTTACCATACAATCCCTCATCCCCATAAAATCCCTCCTCCCCACACCATCCCTCCTCCCATTGCAATCCTCCTCTCCACACAATCCTTACTCCCTACACCATCCCTCCTCCCCATACAACCCTTCCTTCCTCCCCACATCCTCCCTCCTCCCCCACCATCCCTCCTACACACACCATCCCTTCTCCCCCAACAATCCCTCCTCCCCACACCATCCCTTCTCTCCCTACAATCCCTCCTCTCCACACTATCCCTCCTCCCCATACAATCCCTCCTCCCCCACACCATCCCTCCTCCCCCACACAATCCCTCCTTCCCATACCATCCCTCCTCCCCATACAACCCCTCCTTCCTCCCCACATCCTCCCTCCTCCCCCACCATCCCTCCTCCCCACACCATCCCTTCTCCCCCTACAATCCCTCCTCTCCACATTATCCCTCCTCCCCCACACCACCCCTCCTCCCCCACACAATCCCTCCCCTCCACATCATCCGTCCACCTCTAACATCCCTCCTCCCCACACCATCCCTCCTCCCTACACAATATCTCCTCCCCATACAATCCCTCCTCCCCACACAATTCCTCCTCCCCTACCAATGCTCAAAACTTCCTTAACAGAGACATTAATTAGAAGGAGTATTTACGGCATCTTTTGTTATCTCATTAAAAAAAATCCTAACTGGCACGGGACATTTTTTTTTTTTTTTGTGGGGGGGTTACCTTTTGTGTTGACGTCTTTCTTTTTTATTTTATTTTTTTATATTCTGATGCAAATTCAAAAGGACAGACGGAGGAAACTTTTCCCCAATCGACATGTGTCGCAATACGAGGAAAATCAGATGGAACAAAAAGGATATAAAAAGGTAAAGGAATTGGCCAGGGCTGATGAATTGTCTATACGCCTCTCGGGCAATTAATCAAAGAACAGATTCACTTGAATGAAAATAAAAAGTAGTGTTAATGACCGCTTGGTCATTATATAGTACGGCTAAGTATGCATAAATAGTCCTAGACCTTATGGAGAACATTATGCCAAAAACATCTGCAATATATGGAAATAACAAAAAATAATTCAGTATTCACTTACTACTTTGAGATAACTTCTGCACCGAAAGTTGTAATTACAAAGGATATATATATATATATATATATATATATATATATATATATATATATATATATATATATATATATATACATATCTATGTATACATATACATATCTATGTATACATATACATATACAGTATATATATATATATATATATATATATATATATATATATATATATATATATATATATATATGTACATATATATTTATATACACATATAAATATTTATATCATTTCCGCCAACCAATTTCCATAAAAAATACTTAACATCTAAGCATTGATTTTCCTGCACTTAATTTATTCAAGATATCAAAGTATTTGTAGATGTTGTGGTCGTTGTAGAGTTGGTGAAAGCGTTGGGTAAATATAATGGATTGATTATGCAGTTGGATGACGGAGAAACCCGATTTTTTTCGTCGACAGGTAATATGTGGTTGTTCATCATATTTGCTGTAACTTTCATATAACCAACAGGTACAAAAACATAGGGGGGGGGGGGGGCGCCTACTGGTAATAGTGGGATATTTTTGTTCAATTAATGCCTTTTTCTTTTGACGATCTCACGTAATTCAGTGCTCCCATAAGTATATATGCTAGACAATTTTTTGCCATTTAGTAGGTAGTATGTTGGCCAGGGCACCAGTCACTCGTTGAGATACTACCGCTAGAGAGTTAAGGGGTCCTTTGACTGGCTAGACAATACTGTATTGGATCCTTCTCTCTCGTTACGGTTCATTTTCACTTAGCCTACACATACACCGAATAGTCTGGACTATTCTTTACATATTCACATATGTCCTCGTACACCTGACATCACTAAGATTACCAAACAATTCTTTTTCACCCAAGGGGTTAACTATTGTACTGTAATTGCTCAGCGGTCACTTTCCTCTTGGTAGGGGTAGAACACTGTTTAGCTATGGTAAGCAGCTCTTCTCGGAGAAGGACACTAAAAATTAAACTTTGTTCTCTACTCTTGGGTAATGCCATAGCCTCTGTCCATGGTCTTTCACTGTTTTGGGTTTGAGATCTCTTGCTTGAGGGTACACTTGGGCACAATATTCTATCTTACTTCTCGATCTCTTGTTTTGTTACAGTTTCAATAGTTTTATATGGGAAATATTTATTTTAATGTTGTTACCATTCTTAAAATATTCTATTTTTTCTTGTTTCCTTACCTTACCGGGCTATTTCCAACTAGGGTTGTAGCTTAGGAAGTAATAAAATAATAATAATAATAATAATAATAATAATAATAATAATAATAATAATAATAATACGTAATCATGTCTTACGGCCATATAAGCAATGTTCCTGATACGATGGTGAAAAGAAACTTAAAGCATTAAGTTGTTTACTTAGAACCTTAAACCTTGGATTAAGAGAAGGATAGTTTAAACTCCCTGGGGTAGGCAACCAATAAGACGTTCGCCTCATTTTGGTGCTCGTTAATGACACCAGAAGATCATAATCTCTGCACAGTAATTTCCGGTGTTGTAACCAAGGTAACGGGTGGAACATACATATTACCACAGATTTCGTTTAATCGAGAAGATTTTGTGGCGAAGAAAAAAAAACTTTCTTCAAAGTAATTGTGGGTCAGCTCCCCTTCCGAAAAAAAGCTACAATATTTAATTCCTTGACTTTCGTGTTTTTTCCGACTCGCATCTTCACAGAAACTAATGTTTTAACACGTTTAAAAATATTTGTATGCTATTTTTCTACTTAACATTGTCACCTAAAACTTACTTAATCGTATGTACTAAGTCATGAATACTAAGGACATTGTTTTGGTCAGTAACAATTAAAGGAAGACTTACTTATTTAAAGGTTTGAAGGCCACTCATGAATGGCAGAAGCAAAGGACAGTGACATTGCCCTATCAAGCAAGACAATGCCCTAGAGACTGAGACTGACCATATAGACATATGATCAGCGACCAAGCCCCATTTCCATCCAAACTAGGACCAAGGAGGGCCAGGTAATGGCTGCTGATACCTCAGCAGATGGACCAATAAGCTCCCCCAAACCCCATATCCTTAGCTCACAAGGATGGTGAAGTTGCAGCAACCAAAGGAACTAATGAGTTTGAGCGGGACTGGAAGCCCAGTCTAGCGTTCACCAGTCATATGCAGGGACGTTACCGCATCAGCCACCACAACCCTTAATATGAGACATTCCAAGAGATGAATTCTTCCTGAGTGAATGATTGAATGTTACTAATTCCAAATACACAATTTCCATCAAGTGTCTTTAATCTTTGATTACCAAATTAACCCATTTCTCCATATATGCTATTTGGCACGTTTAGATTTGTAATAAAATCCCTTATCCTTTCCTCTTTGTAAGGGTAGAAGAGACTCTTTAGCTATGGTATGCAGCTCTTCTAGGAGAAGGACAACACAAAATCAAACCATTGTTCTCAAGTTTTGGGTAGTGCCATAACCTCTGTACCATGGTCTTGGCTTAGAGCTCTCTTGCTTGACGGTACAATCGAGCCTACAATTCTATCTTGTTTCTCTTCCTCTTGTTATTTTGAAGTTTTTATCCTGTTGTTATAATAAAGGTTTTATAGTTTATATATGAAAGATTTATTTTAATGTTAGTATTGTTCTTCAACTTCTCTTGTAATTTATTTCCATATTTCCTTTCCTCACTGGGCTATGTTCCCTGTTGGAGCCCTTGGGGTTATAGAATCCGGCTTTTCAAACTTGGGTTGTAGCTCAGCAAGTAATAATAATAATAATAATAATAATAATAATAATAATAATAATAATAATATTTACCACTACAATTACACCCACGATGTAATTTGCAGTTAACCTACCTTTATATTCCCTTAAACTTGAATCAAATATTCACCCGGTATATTACATAACACTGTTTCCATGATTATATCAATTACTACACTCTTCTATCAAATCTATACTAATATATGCAAACTCAGGTAATTATCACTTACTTTTTTCACAAATTTTGCCTAAGAATATTCCCGTTTAGAAACTAATGTATCTCCAACAATCAAACCGCTTTCCAAAAGCATTTTCAAATATACTTTAAGAAAACTCATTACTTTCCTTTGCATTTATATCACATAGTATTAACACCTTTTCCATATTCTCCAAAGGTCGACCACCCCAGATTCAGTCATTTTTTAAAGAAACCAGCAGCTTTTATTCTAACCTTTTATTCCATGGATATTTTTCCACTTCTGATACTTCTTTCAATCCACTCTGTCTTACCCATAGTTATTAGTGGTGGGCGTAGCCTTAGATTAACTAGTTGAACTGCAAGGAAATATATATATATATATATATATATATATATATATATATATATATATATATATATATATATATAAACATATTTATATATATAGATATATATAAACATATATATATATATATATATATATATATATATATATATATATATATATATATATATATATACACACACATATATACATACATACATACATGCATATACATATATATACACATATATACATACATACATATATATATATATATATATATATATATATATAAATTTATATATACATATATATACTCATATATATACATACATATATATAAATTTATATATACATATATATATATATATATATATATATATATATATATATATATATATATATATATATATATATGTATATATATATAAAAGAAGAAAGTGAGAAAAAGTGAGAAAAAGAGCACCCTTTATTGTAGACTACCAGCTCGATAAAAGCTTTCCCTAACCATTTTTTTTTCGAAGTCTCCAGATAGTCCCAAGTCCCAGGGGAAGTGGTCAGACTTAGCCACATAATGGTTTCTCCTCGGAAGCATTAGGGCAGCAAAATTGGAACTTCACCCGAGCCTTTTGTAAATTCTTTTTTACATTAGAAAAGGCAAAAATATTTATAAGCATATAGGAGAGAGAGAGAGAGAGAGAGAGAGAGAGAGAGAGAGAGAGAGAGAGAGAGAGACTCAAGTTCGACGTAAATATACGGTATATATATATATATATATATATATATATATATATATATATATATATATATATATATATATATATATACTGTATATATAAATATATAAATATATATAAATATATAAATATATATATATATATATATATATATATACATATCATTATTATTATTATTATTAGTTGGGCAGGCAAGATACTATAAGCCCAGGGGCCCCAACAGGGAAAATAGCCCAGTGAAGAAAGGAAATACGGAAAAATAAAATATTTTAAGAACAGTAACATTAAAATAAGTATTTCCCATATGAACTATAAAAGCTTTGACAAAAAACCAAGAAGAGAAATTAGATAAAATAGTGTGCCCGAGTGTACCCTCAAGCAAGACAACTCTAACCCCAGACAGTGAAAGACCATGGTACAGAGGCTATGGCACTACCCAAGACTAGAAAACAATGGTTTAATTGTGGATTGTCCTTCTCCTAGAAGAGCTGCTTACCATAGCTAAAGAGTCTCTTCTACCCTTACCAAGAGGAAAGTAGCCACTGAACAATTATAGTGCAGTAGTTGACCCCTTTGGTGAAGAAGAATTATTTGGTAATCTCAGTTTTGTCAGGTGTATGACGACAGAGGAAAATCTGCAATGAATAGGCCAGATTATTCAATGTATGTAAAGGCAAATGAAAAGTGAACCGTAACCAGAGAGAAGG
Organism: Palaemon carinicauda; assembly: GCF_036898095.1. Lineage (NCBI taxonomy): Eukaryota > Metazoa > Arthropoda > Malacostraca > Decapoda > Palaemonidae > Palaemon > Palaemon carinicauda. The sequence continues at coordinate 8,351,586 of NC_090737.1, forward strand.
ATCCAATGAAGTACTGTCTGGCCAGTCAAAGCACCCCCATGACTCTCTAGCAGTAGTATCTCAACGGGAGGTTGGTTCCCTGCCCAACTTACTACATATATATATATATATATATATATATATATATATATATATATATATATATATATATATATATATATATATATATATATATACACATACAATATATATATACAGAGAGAGAGAGAGAGAGAGAGAGAGAGAGAGAGAGAGAGAGAGAGAGAGAGAGAGAGAGAGAGAGAAATTAAGTTCGACGTAAATATACGATATAATATATATATATATATATATATATATATATATATATATATATATATATATATATATATACACACACATATACATATACACTGTTAAAAATGTGCCGTAAAAAACAGGTAACAATCCTGGATTAAATGTTGCCAGGTATTTGCCGTTTTATAAACGGATATATTGACGTAAAGGAGTCATATTACGATCACCAACCCGTAAAAAAATACTAACAAAATATGGTAAATTACAGTCGCCTGTATTTTACTGAAATACGGTTGAGAACAGTATCTTTGTACGGCGAATTTCCGATTAAAATTATTGAGTGTTTTCAAGTGTACGGTACATATACTTAAAAAAAAGTATATAAGCGCAGACACTACGCAGAATTTTATTAAAATTAGTATTATTATTAGAATGAAGAACAGAGGAACAAATAATATGCCTGGTTGAAATTTCCTCAAATTATAAACTTCTGAGTTTCCAATTGAAAAATCTCTGTGCAATGGCCGTTCTTTGAAGCAGGTCTTCTGAAAGATATCTAAATTATTATTATTATTATTATTATTATTATTATTATTATTATTATTATTATTATTATTATTATTATTATTATTTATTAATTAATTAATTAATTAATTAATTAATTGATTAATTAATTAATTCATTCATTTATTATTATTATTATTATTATTATTATTATTATTATTATTATTACTTGCTAGGCTACAACTCTAGTTGGAAAAGTAGAATAATATCGGATTAAATTACCTTAGATCTCATGATGCCAGATAACTAATAATCAATCAAACAATCATTGCCCGTTCTGGTAAACTTGTGATGTTTTTAACGTTTGGTAACTTTAATCTTAAGGAGAAAAATATACAGAAACAAAACCGGATGAGAATAAGAGTAGACTAATTATTCTTTTATATCAACTAAAAGTTAAAAAGTGAGAAACCCCTTTATAAGTATACTGTATATACTATAGTCAATTTGTTTTTAGCGAAGCAGATTCGCACCGACTTGCAGTGGTGCCCTTTTAGCTCGGAAAAGTTTCCTGATCGTTGATCGGTTAGAATTATCTTGTCCAACCAATCAGCGATCAGGAAACTTTTCCGAGTTAAAAGGGCACAGCTGCGAGTCGGTGCAAATCTGCCTCGCTAAAAGAAATTGACTATAGGTTCCCAAATATCTCTTGGTCATCCCATCAATAAATGTTTGAAGCGTTGTACATATCTCTACAATTTACTAAATTTTAAAGCAGTTTTTTTAATATATTGTTCTTTAACATTTTTGAAGTTTAAGCAATGAAGCAGATTACTTTCCGAATACATTCTCGATAGTATTAATTGATAGAACCCATTATAAATAAACTATTTTCTGTTCTGACCAGAGTGTTTGTAATTAAAAATTTTATGAACACAGGGATCATTCAAGAGCAATAAGTAATACAGCCAAATAATGGTGACAATTTACTCCAAAAATATTTAATTTCATCATTGTTTTTTTATCACAGTAGATCTAAAACAAAGCTAATATTGCCCAATTTCTTTCTGGAATAAGCTATTCGTTTTAACCTTGTCCAACGAAGAATTGCTTTTTTTTCTAAAGTAATTTCATCACACTCACAAACATTTAATTTCAGCATTATCTATCTAACGCAGTAGATCTAAACCAATCAAAACTAATATTGCCCAATTTCTTTCTGAAATAAGTATTATTTTAACCTTGTCCAACGCAAAATTGCTTTTTTTTCCTACAGTAATTTCATCACACTCACAAACATTTAATTTCAGTAATATCTTTCTATAACATAGTAGATCTAAAACAATCAAAACTAATAATGCCCAATTTCTTTCGGGATAAGCTATTCGTTTTACCATTGTCCAACGCAAAATTGCTTATTTTTTCTACTGTATTTTCATCACATTCATAAACATTAAATTTCAGTATTATCTATCTAACACAGTGGATCTACAACAATCAAAACTAATACAGCCCAATTTCTTTCTGAAATAATCTATTCGTTTTAACCTTGACCAACAATTTTTTTTTCCTACAGTAATTTCATCACACTCACAAACATTTAATTTCAGTATTATCTATCTAACACAGTGGATCTAAAACAATCAAAACTAATATTGCCCAATTTCTTTCTGAAATAATCTATTCGTTGTAACCTTGTCCAACGCAAAATTGCTTTTTTCTACCGTAATTTCATCACAGAATACGGCTAAGGTACGCTTTCCAAAAATAGCGGGGGAAATTAGGTATAGCTCTTGTTTGCTTGTTGACAATTCCTGAACGTCATTTATAAAGGCGATGTATAATTATGGAAATGCATCTCCACAATCTCTTAAAACTTTTCAGGGTCGTTTATTTTAATTAAGCCCTTAATGCATGTCAGTTTAAAGGTTTAAATGTTTAAAACCCGCTCATGAATAGCAAGGGCAAGGGACAGTGACATTGCCCTATCAAGCAGGACAATGCCCTAGAGACTGACCATATGCACATATGATAAGCGACCGAGGCTCCTCTCCACCCAAGCTAGGACCAAAACCCCCCATCCTTAGCTCACAAGAAGGGCGAGAATGCAGCGACCAAAGGAACTAACGAGTTTGAGCAGAACTCGAACCTCAGTCTGGCGTTCAGCAGTCAGGGACGTTACCATATTGGCCAACACACGATATAATGTTTTTTCACAACATATCAGCACCAACACAGGCAAGACTCTTCGAAATACAGGAACAAGTTCAAAGTTATCGATTGTTCAATGTGGAAAAACATTGACAAAAATTCAAAAGAAAGTTTGTTGTTTCGATATTCAACTGTTATCGTACAGATCTATTAAAGATAACTTTCTAAGTTTCGACTTTCAATATTATCACTTGCTAAATCATTCTGTAAAATGCCTCATAATAGAATTTTTTTTTAAAAAGAAAACTGAGATTACTCTTACAAGCATGACCAGATTCTACGGATTTTCCACATGGAAAAATAGTTTTGTGAAAAGTAGAAGTCTCTACTTAACATAAAATAACAAATAGACGCTCATACATAAGCATTTACTTTATAGAACTAATTAGTATTATGAAAAATATAATTATATTTTGAATTCTTTCCAGCTCTTCCAAAACAACTGACTTTTAAAATGCCAACAACAAACAATGTAGTTAAGATATTTTGACTTCCTCATATTCATTATTTATTCTTGAAACACTAACTCGTAGTTGGCCAAAAATTACTCTGATGTATGTGGACGAAAAGATATTTTTAGACGACCACAAATTAATTTTTTTTTTTTAAATAAAACTTGATTTATAAAAAAGCAGTCATGCATTAGTGATTCTAATAATCTGAAATACTGTTTAAAACAGACTGAAGAAGCTCTAATTATCTGAAATACTGGGAAAACATAAGAACTTTAAAGCGTACAGTACAAAAGGGATAATTGCCTTGAATCACTATAATCAAACCATAAAAGAAAGTAACGGGAAAAACAATCTTGAAAGACCGTATTATTATTATTATTATTATTATTATTATTATTATTATTATTACACACTAAGCTACAACCCTAGTTGGAAAAGCAGGATGCTATAAGCCCGGGGGCTCCAACAAGGAAATAGCCCAGTGAGGAAAGGACAACAGGAAAAATATCTCATGAATAGTAACAATATTATAATAAATATCTCATATATAAACTATAAAAACTTTAACAAAACAAGAGAAAGTTATATAAAAAAGAATAGTGTGCCCATGTGTACCCTCAAGCAAAAGAACTCTAACCCTAGACAATGGAAGACCATGGTACAGAGGCTATGGCACTACCAAAGACCAGAGAACAATGGTTTGATTTTGGAGTGTCCTCAAGATCATCTTCTACGCCTATTGACGCAAAAGGCCTTGATTAGATTTCGCCAGTCGTCTCTAGCTTAAGCAATTAATTCAATACTTCTTTATTCATCAACTCTTACGTGGCGCTTCATTGTTCTTAGCCATGTAGCCATGTAGGTCTGGGTCTTCCATCTCTACTAGTACCTTCTGGAGCCCAGCTGAACGTTTGGTGTACTAATCTCACTTGGGGAGTGAGAAGAGCATGCCAACCTATCTCCATCTACCCCTCATTATGAACTCATCCACATATGGCACTCGAGTAAACACTCTTATAGTTTCGTTTCTAATCCTGTCGTTTTAACCTATTAAAACTGATAGTAAGGACAAATTAGTTGTTAATATGCTAATAAGAGGAATATTTTTCTTTCTTATTGAAGCATAATCGTAAATAGCCAGTAGGCCGATGAAACCCTAAAGGTTATTTTCAGAAAATAGCACCTGTTGTAGCTTAGCTAATAATAATAATAATAATAATAATAATAATAATAATAATAATAATAATAATAATAATAATAATAATAATAATAATAATAAAAATAAAGCTTGATATAGCAAGGAAGAAATTATATATAATGATATATTCCAAGTATTACGCTTCCCAAAACATTTACCTTAAGATTAAACATTAGAAAAAATAAAACCACAGACTTTTATACACGAAACAACGAAAATGAAACATAAAACATTTTTTTCCAAGCACTTGGCACCCGTTATGTCTTAATTGCTTGCAACCTGATGAAAAGTGTGAGTTTTTTTAGCAGCCTCGTAATGAATGTCTGGCTGCTTTATATGCGCTAGTATAATAAGCAGAGTTGCAATTATACGTTTAATCTAACTAACACACTTGATAATGGAAAGAGCCGGATAAATTAAGCTTGCAAAAGAAAAAAGAAAAGAAATGAAAACGAGAACAAAGCGAGAATATGATACAATTTTTATATAGTAGTTGAATCAGTGGAACTTCCAAAGTTCAAACTTGCAGCAAATGTTTTTAAGTTAATTGATAATGGCAGCCGGATAAATTAATCTTGCAAAAGAAAAAGGAAAATAAATGAAAACGAAAACAAAGCGAGAATAAGATACATTTTTTATAATGTATGAATAGGAGTTGAATCAGTGGAACTTCAAAAGTTCAAACTTGCAGCAAATGTTTTTATGTTTATTGATAATGGAAAGAGCTGGATAAATTAATCTTGCAAAAGAAAAAAGAAAATAAATGAAAACGAAAACAAAGCGAGAATAAGATACATTTTTTATAATGTATGAATAGGAGTTGAATCAGTGGAACTTCAAAAGTTCAAACTTGCAGCAAATGTTTTTATGTTTATTGATAATGGAAAGAGCTGGATAAATTAATCTTGCAAAAGAAAAAAGAAAATAAATGAAAACGAAAACAAAGCGAGAATAAGATACATTTTTTATAATGTATGAATAGGAGTTGAATCAGTGGAACTTCAAAAGTTCAAACTTGCAGCAAATGTTTTTATGTTTATTGATAATGGAAAGAGCTGGATAAATTAATCTTGCAAAAGAAAAAAGAAAATAAATAGAAACGAAAACAAAGCGAGAATAAGATACATTTTTTATAATGTATGAATAGGCCTAGGAGTTGAATCAGTGGAACTTCAAAAGTTCAAATTTGCAGCAAATGTTTTTTATGTTGAACAGGCTGACGTAAGTCCTTTTATAGTTTATATATGAAATATATGTTTTAATCATGTTATTGTTTTTTTAAATATTTAATTTTAATTATTCATTACTTCTTATATCGCTTATTTATTTCCTTATTTTCTTTAATCACTGGCTATTTTTTCCTGTTGGATCCCTTGGGCTTATAGCATCTTGCTTTTCCAACTACGGTTGTACCTTGGCTGGAAATAATAATAATAATAATAATACCAAAACTATGTCGCTTTACATATGAATTGCCTTAATGAAATATAGTTTCATGGCCATCTAAAAATATGCTTATGTACACGTTTTCAAGCTCTATCTAAAACACTATATTGTAAATTTAACGAAAATTGTCCATGTCTGGTCATCATTATTATTATTATTATTATTATTATTATTATTATTATCAATTGCTAAGCTATAACCCTAGTTGGGAAAGCAGGATGCTATAAACCCCGGGGCTACAATAGGGAAAATAGCACAGTGAGGAAAGGAAAAAGGGAAAAATAAAATATCTTAAAAACCGTAACAACATAAATATCTCCTTTATAATCTATAAAAACTTTAACAAAAGAAGTGGAAGAGAAATAAGATAGAATAATGTACCCGAGTGTACCCTCACACAAGAAAACTCTAATCCATGATAGTGGAAGACCATGGTACAGAGGCTATGGCACTACACAAGGCCAGGGAACAATGGTTTAATTTTGGAGTGGCTTGTAGACACCAAATATAATTGAACTTCATTTGTATATTATCAGTAAATGAAAATATGAAAAAATTAAAAGCATAAACCTATTGTAAAAGATGATTCTTGAAACAAATAAAAATATGAATTACTATAATAGCAAGCAAGAGATATCGATAGTTATATCTCGATATGAAAAAATTATAAACGGATGGTGAACTTTATTCAAATAATAACAAAAACAACAAACAAAGGTGAAAGGGAAAATACCAAGATAACATAACGCAAAATGAGTACAGAGAAAGATGTGCAAACTCTCCCGACTAATGGTGCATTTTGCGATGTGAGGAACCAGTACCTTCGTGGGACAATAGTCTTATTTAACTCTTAAAAAATTCACGCAGTGAGTAGACGAACACAAGTCACTACTCTGCCCATTAAAAAGCCTTGTAAAGGAGTCGGTAATGCATGAATAGAGAGAGAGAGAGAGAGAGAGAGAGAGAGAGAGAGAGAGAGAGAGCTGCAGGTCACTGTGCTGACCATTATAAAACCCTTGAAAAAAGTCAGTGATGTATGAAGAGAGAGAGAGAGAGTTCATTTTTTGTACGTATCTTGACAGCTAGTGTTTGAGAGAGAGAGAGAGAGAGAGAGAGAGAGAGAGAGAGAGAGGACTGCAGGTCGCTGTGCTGCCCGTTAAAAAGCAGTGGAAAAAAGTCAGTGATATATGAAGAGAGAGAGAGAGAGAGAGAGAGAGAGAGGAGAGAGAGAGAGAGAGAGGACTGCAGGTCGCTGTGCTGCCCGTTAAAAAGCAGTGGAAAAAAGTCAGTGATATATGAAGAGAGAGAGAGAGAGAGAGAGAGAGAGAGAGAGAGGGAAAATTTCTTTTTGAGAAATACTTTTTTGTACATATGACAGCTACTGTTTCCGAGAGAGAGAGAGAGAGAGAGAGAGAGAGAGAGAGAGAGAGAGAGGGGGAAAATTTCTTTTAGAGAAATACTTTTTTGTACATATGACAGCTACTGTTTCCGAGAGAGAGAGAGAGAGAGAGAGAGAGAGAGAGAGAGAGAGTTAATTTTTTGTACGTATCATGACAGCTAGTGTTTCAGAGAGAGAGAGAGAGAGAGGAGAGAGAGAGAGAGAGAGAGAGAGGGAAAATTTCTTTTTGAGAAATACTTTTTTGTACATATGACAGCTACTGTTTCCGAGAGAGAGAGAGAGAGAGAGAGAGAGAGAGAGAGAGAGGGAAAATTTCTTTTAGAGAAATACTTTTTTGTACATATGACAGCTACTGTTTCCGAGAGAGAGAGAGAGAGAGAGAGAGAGAGAGAGAGAGAGAGAGTTAATTTTTTGTACGTATCATGACAGCTAGTGTTTCAGAGAGAGAGAGAGAGAGAGAGAGAGAGAGAGAGAGAGAGAGAGAGAGAGGGAAAATTTCTTTTTGAGAAATACTTTTTTGTACATATGACAGCTACTGTTTCTGAGAGAGAGAGAGAGAGAGAGAGAGAGAGAGAGAGAGTTCATTTTTTGTACGTATCATGGCAGCTAGTGTTTCAGAGAGAGAGAGAGAGAGAGAGAGAGAGAGAGAGAGAGAGAGAGTGAGAGAGAGAGCGCGAGAGAATTTGTTTTTGAGAATTACTTTTTTGTACATATGCCAGCTACTGTTTTCAGAGAGAGAGAGAGAGAGAGAGAGAGAGAGAGAGAGAGAGAGAGAATTCCTTTTTGAGAATTACTTTTTTGTACATATGACAGCTACTATTTCAGAAAGAGAGAGAGAGAGAGAGAGAGAGAGAGAGAGAGAGAGAGAGAGCTAGCCTGTCTATCCCTCATCCGAGAAATGACCCTCTGAGAACCTTTTTCACTGGAACAATTATGTTTGCGCTGTCTGATCTTTCCATTGGAAGCGCAGCCCACTTCATTACTGGAAGCATGTAAGGAGTTCACGAGTCTAATTGCGCTAATGTAGTTCAGTCATACATGGATGTTTATCATTTTTGGTTTAATTTACTTTGGTGATGAGGGAATCATTCGTCAGTATGTTGTCGGAATGATGAATTATAATGACAATATCAGGAATATATGTTTATATATGTGTATCATATATATACACACATATATATATGCATATATATATATATATAAAGACAGACAGATATACTGTATATATATATATATATATATATATAATATATATATATATATATATATATATATACCCTACAATAAACTATATGCTCCTAACAGGAAGTGACTCCATAAAAAAATATTTACAAAAAGTTAAATTTTCTACCTTCTAAAATATCAATGAAGCATTTGTCCAATGAAAAGTCCCGCATCATTATCACTAGCCCAGTTACAGCCATAGAAAAAAAAAACCGATGCTGTTGCCCAAGGGCTCTAATAGGGAAAGCAGCCCAGTGAGGAAATGAACTAGGGAAATAATGCGTAAAAAACATACACTGTTAGATAAAATAAAAAATATGAAATATATTTACATCAGTAACAACGTTGAAATAGAATCATCATATTTGACACATAAATCAAAACTTATACAACCTGTGCAAACTAAAAGCATTTGCAACTACTGTAGTTTAATCAGATTCAACCTCCAGATTAGGAAGATCATTCCACAATCCGGTCAAAGCTGGAATAAAACGTTTAGAATACTGTACAGTATTGAGCCTTATGAAGAAGCCAACACTTTGGTAAAGCGTGGGAAGATCTGAATGCAAAGGATGATCAGAAATATGAAAATCCTTATGCAACATGCATAAGGAACTAAATGATGGACAACGAGTAGAAGAGACGCTTTAGCTTTGGTAAGCAGCTCTTCTAGGAAAAGGACACTTCAAAATCTAACCATTGTTCTCTAGTCCTGGGTAGTGCCATAGCCTCTGTACCACGATCTTTCACTGTCTTGGGATAGAGTTCTCTTGCTTGAGGGTACACTCGGGCACACTATTCTATCTTATTTTTCTTCCTCTTGTTTTGTTAAAGGTTTTATAGTTTATATAAGAGGGTACTTATTCTGATGTTACTGTTCTTAAGATATTTTAATTTTCAAAGTTTCTCTTCCTCGCTGGACTATTTTCCCTGTTGGAGCCAATGGCCTTATAGCATCCTGTTTTTCAACTAGGGTTGTAGCTTAATAATAATAATAATAATAATAATAATAATAATAATAATAATAATAATAATAATAATAATAATAATGTTATCAAAAAGTACGTAAAACTTGTAGCAGAATTAATTTAATATATATTACTTTAAAAAAACAAACTTGAATTATATATGAGGTGAACTGACGCCAGAAAGTCTGCCAGAGTTTACCAAAGTTGATTAGCGTAATTATATAACTTTCCACTAGAGATGACATAAAAAGCGTATGCAGTTTCCCTATACATTATAATCTCCTACGCCTATTGACGCAAAGGGCCTCGGTTAGATTTCGCCAATCGTCTCTAGAGCTTTTAATTCAATATTTCTCCATTCATTATCTCCTACTTCGTACTTCATAGTCCTCAGTCATGTAGGTCTGGGTCTTCCATCTCTTCAAGTGCTTTGTGGAGCCCAGCTGAACACTTGGTGAACTAATCACTCGATTTTTGCAACGAAGCGTATTCGACATTAACTTAAATAAATTAATGTCGAATACGTTGAAAAATTCGTTACACGTTGTTTCCTCAACAATAATTACTATTTAATCTTGTACTAACTGATTACATTTTGATAATAAGCGAACGTATCCACTCGCAGGCATAATACGATAGAAAATAGTTCCAAATTCACTTGGGTTACTCCAGTAATTGCCATAGTTTGGATTGGAAGTATACAATTATTATGGTGGAAGGGTACGCACAATGCCGGAGATCGAACTTAATATATTGTTTCCTGATGTACTGTACATAAATGCATATAAACTAACAGAGAGAGAGAGAGAGAGAGAGAGAGAGAGAGAGAGAGAAATCCAGCATATGATGGCACATGTCTTGGATAACACTTAACAACTTATGGCAGTACATAGGAGCCTGAAAGAGAGAGAGAGAGAGAGAGAGAGAGAGAGAGAGAGAAAATTCAGCATAAAGTAAGAGAAAAATCCAGCACATGACGGCATATGTCTTGGATAACAACACTTAACTTACTGCAGTAGGCCTACATGGGAGCCTGAGAGAGAGAGAGAGAGAGAGAGAGAGAGAGAGAGAGAATCTTTATGCATCCCTTATTGATAAGCAAGAACTATCAAACTACAAGAAGTATTTATAGTTTATATAGTAGATATTTATTTTAATGTTGCTGTTAAAGTATTTTATTTTTCCTTGTTTCCTTTCCTCACTGGGCTATTTTCTCTGTTGGAGCCCTTGGACGTAATATCATCCTGCCTTTTAAACTAGGGTTGTAGCTTAATAATAATAATAATAATAATAATAATAATAATAATAACAATAATAATAATAATAATAATGATGATGATGATGATGATGAACAATCTCATTAATCCTAGCTTTCACAGACAAAAGATCCTGCACACAGGAATTTTATCTCCAAACAACGATCAGCCACTACAAAAGACTAATAGTTTGTCCATTCTTTTGGGATATCTATTTATTTATCTAATTTTTCTATCTATTCATTATCTTATTTTCTTTTGTTAGTGAGGGAAACAAGGCTTTGGTACGACTATGTAAGTACTGTTGAAAAATTGCATTGCAAAATGGTAAATGTCTGGAATTTTTTTTCCCCCAGTATTTTGACCGTTTTAAAAACTGATATATTGACGTAAAGGAGTGATATTACGGTCACCAACCCATAAAAGATAATAACAAAGTAGGGTAAAAATCACGGTCGCCTGTATTTTACTGAAATACAATTGAGAACAATATAATTTTTTGGAGAATTTCCAATTAAAATTACGGTTTTTTTCCAACTGTGTATGCAATTTGACTCGCTTGGAATTTATGAAAAAAAATATCATTTAGGTAAATTTCTGCAACCAATAAAATATTTAGCATAATTTACACTTAAAAAATAACCGTAACAGTGGTAAAAATCTTGGAATAAAGTTGCCAGGCATTTAACGTTTAAAAACGGATATATTGACGTTAATGGGTGATAGTACGGTCACCAACCCGTAAAAGATAATAATAAAGTAGGGTAAAAATTACGGTCGACTGTATTTTACTGAAATACGGCTGAGAACATTATATTTTACGGAGAATTTCCTATTAAAATTAATGTGTTTTTAACAATATCCGTGTTTATAGGAGAAGTAGGTAACTGAAAACTATAAAATTGATTTCAGAAATGCTGCTTTCTGGTTTTTTTTTTTTTTTTTTTTTTTTTTGTCTTATTCTATTAACCCTTCAAATACAAGGCGATAAACCTTTTTATAAATGTACTAGGTCTAATCGACGATAATATATAAAATGCTTCATATAGACGAAACAACTATTGGGCATATGCTTCAAAATGAATCTTAACTGATATAAACTTAATAAGGTTGATTTTTAGCCTAAATTAAATAATGATGCTTCACATGAGTGAGTTACTATGGAAGGTTTGTAAGTGACATAATTAAAATACATTTATAAATAAAAGCAACTTTTGTACCTCTCCCAGTTTATACATGATATTACAGTAACAAATACTATATTTTATTACACAAATTTAGTGAATAAAAGCAAATGCATACCAACACCAAATTTTAAATCAAATTCTTAATTCACCGTCTACATATAGATGAATTGTCCAGAAAAAAACCTAAACCATCAGATTAAATAATTGTTTATTCTAATTACATATAAAGTGCATCGTTTAAAAGCCAATTTGCTAACAAAACTATATTTATTTCTGGTTCTGCAATTTCAGAAAAAGAAAATAGATGCAACGGCCGGCAGATATAAACGTCAGTCTTGGGTGAAATAAACGAAGAGAAATGAGCCAGGTATCCGAGGTCACACATGCTTCTTGACTTTCAAAATTCGGAGAAGATCCAACACAATCGACTTCTTCATGGGCTACTTATGACAAGAGGCCAAGGGACGCATTTCACTTCCGCTTTCATCACAAAAAGCTGTATATTAAGGTTAATTTTTCCTTTGCCTACACTGTTAGAAAACGTTAAAAAAAAAAAAAACGTAATTTTAATCGGAAATTCTCCGTAAAAATGTAATGTTCTTAACCATGTTTCAGTACAAAACAGGCGACGGTAATTTTATGTTACTTTGTTATTATATTTTACGGGCTGGTGACCGTAATATCTCTCCTTTACGTCAATATATCCGTTTTAAAACGGTAAAAATCCTGGAATAAATATTGCCACATATTTACAGTTATTTTTATGCAAATTTTTAACAGTGTATACATACACCGAATAGTCTGGCCTATTCCTTACAAATTCTCCTCTGTCCTTATACAACTGACAACACTGACATTACCAAACAATTCCTCTTCATCCAAGGGGTTAACTACTACACTGTAATTGTTCAGTGGCTACTTTCCTCTTGGTAAGGGTAGAAGAGACTAGCTATGGTAAGCAGCTCTTCTAGGAGAAGGACACTCCAAAATCGAACCATTGCTCTCTAGTCTAGGGTAATGCCATAGCCTCTGTACCATGGTCTTCCACTGTCTTGGGTTAGAGTTCTCTTGCTTGAGGGTACATTCGAGCACACTATTCTATCTTATTTCGCTTCCTCTAGTTTTGTAAAATTTTTATAGTTTCTATAGAAAATATTTATTTTGGTGGTGTTGTTGCTCTTA
>NC_090737.1:8373119-8375619 GCF_036898095.1 Palaemon carinicauda
ATCGCTTCTTAGTAAGACATTGGATATTAGAACATGATATCAATTAAGTTTTTTATTATTGATGGATAAATACACTCACTGTAAACTTAATATTTAAAAAAAACAATAAATTAGAAAAGTTATATATTACAACGTTACGATTAGATTAATTAAAGTTTCTTGTTATTAAAAGATAAATATAGACTTGGGAATATTTTTTATTGTAAATGTGATAATTGAAAACAATCAAAGAGAAGAGTTATTTATTTTGCAATTTTCCACTTAGGGTAATGGGAAAAGATTATTTAAATTTGGCATAAAAAGTTATATTTGAATTCCATATAACAAAAGAATCCTAACGAACAAAATCTAAGAAAAGTCTATTAAAATATCTCCCAGCCCTCATCTCTGAACATCTCGAGCTTTCAATCACAATCCCTTCCAACCACGCCTTTCAGCCGAACCGAAAACTGACTCTCCCAACGTAAAGGTGATGATCGTGAAGTGATGAAACTTTATACTTGAGAGTATTCCACTGCAGAAGTCAAACACTTTTAGAGGGTTGCAAAAGTCAAGCACTTTTCGAGGGCTGCAAAAGTCAAGCACTTTTGTGAGGGCTGCAAAAGTCAAACCCTTTTCGAGGGCTGCAAAAGTCAAATACTTTTTAAGGGCTGTAAAAGTCAAATACTTTTCGAGGGCTGCAAAAGTCAAACCCTTTTCGAGGGCTGCATAAGTCAAAGACTTTTCGAGGGCGGCAAAAGTTAACACTTTTCGAGGGCTGTAAAAGTCAATAACTTTTCGAGGGCTGTAAAAGTCAAACACTTTTCGAGGGCTGCCAAAGTCAAACACTTTTCGAGGGCTGTAAAAGTCAACTTTTCGAGTGCTGCAAAAGTCAAACACTTTTCGAGGGCTGCAAAAGTCAAATACTTTTTGAGGGCTGTGAAAGTCAAACACTTTTCGAGGGCTGCAAAAAGTCAAACACTTTTTGAGGGCTGCAGAGGTCAATCACTTTTCGAGGACTGCAAAAGTCAAACACTTTTCGAGGGCTACAAAAGTCAAACCCTTTTCGAGGGCTGCAAGAGTCAAACAATTTTCAAGGGATGCAAAATTCAATACCATTTCGAGGGGTACAAAAGTCAAACCTATTTCGAGGGCTGCAAAAGTCAAGCACTTTTCGAGGGCTGCAAAAGTCAAACCCTTTTCAAGGGCTTCATAAGTCAAAGACTTTTCGAGGGCGGCAAAAGTTAAACACTTTTCGAGGGCTGTAAAAGTCAATAACTTTTCGAGGGCTGTAAAAGTCAAACACTTTTCGAGGGCTGCATAAGTCAAACACTTTTCGAGGGCTGGAAAAGTCAAATACTTTTCGAGGGCTGCAAAAGTCAAACACTTTTTGAGGGCAGTAAAAGTCAAACACTTTTCGAGGGCTGTAAAAGTCAAGCACTTTTCGAGGGCTGGAAAACTCAAATACTTTTCGAAGGCTGCAAAAGTCAAAGACTTTTCGAGGGCTGCAAAAGTTGAACACTTTTCGAGGGCTGTAAAAGTCAAGCACTTTTCGAGGGCTGGAAAGGTCAAACACTTTTTGAGGGCTGCAAAAGTCAAACACCTTTTGAAGGCTGCAAAAGTCAATCACTTTTCGAGGGCTGCCAAAGTCAATCACTTTTTGAGGGCTGCAAAAGTCAGACACTTTTTGAGGGCTGTAAAAGTCAAACCCTTTTCGAGGGCTGGAAAAGTCAAAGACTTTTCGAGGGCTGCAAAGGACAAACACTTTTTGAGGGCTGCAAAAGTCAATCACTTTTTGAGGGCTGCAAAGGTCAAACACTTTTTGAGGGCTGCAAAAGTCAATCACTTTTTGAGGGCTGCAAAAGTCAAACACTTTTCGAGGGCTGCCAAAGTCAAACACCTTTCGAGGGCTGTAAAAGTCAACTTCCGAGGGCTGTAAAAGTCAACTTTTCGAGGGCTGCAAAAGTCAAACACTTTTTGAGGGCTGCAAAAGTCAAATACTTTGCTGTGAAAGTCAAACCCTTTTCGAGGGCTGCAAAAGTTAAACACTTTTCGAGGGCTGTAAAAGTCAATAACTTTTCGAGGGCTGCAAAAGTCAAACCCTTTTCGAGGGCTGGAGAAGTCAAAGACTTTTCGAGGGCTGCAAAAGTCAAACACTTTTTAAGGGCTGTAAAAGTCAAATACTTTTCGAGGGGTGCAAAAGTCAAACACTTTTCAAGGGCTGTAAAAGTCACACAGTTTTCGAGGGGTGCAAAAGTCAAACACTTTTCAAGGGCTGTAAAAGTCAAACACTTTTCGAGGGGTGCAAAAGTCAAACACTTTTCAAGGGGTGCAAAAGTCAAACACTTTTCAAGGGCTGTAAAAGTCAAACACTTTTCGAGGGCTGCAAAAGTCAAACCCTTTTCGAGGGCTGGAGAAGTCAAAGACTTTTCGAGGGCTGCAAAAGTCAAACACTTTTTAAGGGCTGTAAAAGTCAAATACTTTTCGAGGGGTGCAAAAGTCAAACACTTTTCAAGGGCTG
>NC_090737.1:8380619-8390619 GCF_036898095.1 Palaemon carinicauda
AAATGAATTACATCTTCCAACTTCCTTCGTCAATCATTCCAGGTTCCCCCGCGCTTCTAAAAATTGTGTGTGTGTGTGTGGGGGGGGGGGGGGGGGTTAAGTTAAAGGATGCGAGGTCCCAGGACAAAATTTCCATCAATTTATGATAATTGCTTCCACCTTGCATAAATCTTATGTAAATTTACTCCCCCATCCCCCATTCCCAGATTCTCTCAACTTGGAACGACCATTTCTCTGATACAATGGAAGGTTTTAATGGACTCGAGTCATATAAGCGGTCATGATTAGGTCTTTTCATTTCTGTTTTTTTTTTTTTAATTTCAATGGCAGTAATGATAATGTTGTCTATAATTGTAATGTCGTAAATGTTAACAATCGTGATTATGATAAAGATAAAGGTAGTAGACTTGATAAGTATACATGATTTAAGTTATTTATTCATATTCCTTCTTTTGTACACACACACCTACACACATACACATACACACACACACACACACACACACACAACATATATATATATATATATATATATATATATTTATATATATATATATATATATATATATATATATGTATGTATATGTGTGTGTGTGTTTGTATATATATGTATGTATTTATATGTATATATATATATATATATATATATATATATATATATACACATTATTTTTGATAAATAATTAAGCATTCTGCTTATCTTTTTAGTACGTTATCGAAAACAGGAATAATACCGAAAAGGTAGCTTTTCTCTTTAACGAAGTCAGTTGATTATCTAAAATTTTGGAAAAAAATTGGAGTAATGTTATGTAGGTTATCAAAAGTCATATTGCATCCAATAAAACGCGTCACAAGTTTAATGTTGCATCTTTAGATACGTTACCAGTTTACAAAGTTCGTGTTAAACTTTAAAATGTGTTACTTAATATTTACAAAAGTCATGTCTCTTGAAATACTTTGTATATTTACAAAGACAATGTTGCATTCTAAAGTGCGTTACTTATTTCCAAAGGACATGTTACATTTTAAAGTGCGTTACTTGTTTTCAAAGGATATGTTGCATTTTAAAAATTGCATTACTTATTTTCAAAGGACTTGTTGCATTTTAAAGTGCGTTCCTTATTTTCAAAGGGCATATTGCATATTAAAGTAATTACTTATTTTCAAAGTACATGTTGCATTTTAAAGTGCGTTACTTATTATCAAAGGACATGTTGCATTTTAAGGTTCTCTTGCTTGATGGTAAACTCGGGCACAGTATTCTATCTAATTTCTCTTCTTGTTTTATTAAAGTACATATTGCATTTTCACGTTCGTTACTTGTTGATCATTCTTATAAAAAGAGAATGTTCCAATGGAGTAGAGGACAGCATATCCATCCTCATCTCTGGATAAGGTCTTAACATTTTTTTTTCCGACTCAATGGAATTGAAGATTGAGAACATTTAGCCTCCTGAGAAAGGCGAGGAAGTGAGAACATTTCCAAGTTTTAGAACTTCGAAAACCTTAAAGATATATTTTTGCTGATTGTAAAGAATCCCATCAGGAATTAGAAAATACCTATCAAATAAAACAACAATGCAGAAAGACTCGTCTTACACTGTTAAAAAAGAACCGTATTTTTAATCGAAAATTTACCGTAAAAATATACTGTTCTTAGTCGTATTTCAGTAAAGTACAGGCGACCGTAATTTTACCTTACGTTGTTATTATCATTTACGGGTTGGTGAGCGTAAAATCACTCCTTAACGTCAATATATTTCAATAAAATACAGGAGACCGTAATTTTACCATACATTGTTATTATCATTTACGGGTTGCTGATCATAATATCCCTCCTTTACGTTAATATATCCATTTTTAAAACGGTAAAAATCCTGGAATAAATGTTACCAGACGTTTACCATTATTTTAATGCAAATTTTTAACAGAGTAACAGATCTCTTTTTAGCAAACCCATTATCCTCTTATTACCCAAATACGTCGAGCTCCGTCACTGCTTCTGAGTCTTCCGAAGCATCATGAGACCCAAGGACTCCCCGCTGGGTTTGATATTGGGACAGGGGTTGGAGGGGACGGGGGAGGGGTATGGGAGCGGGTAGCTGTGCAAGTGGCATCGGCTGGTGTGGAAGTCAGGACCAGAAGTGGAGTTCGTGTGATGATCATAATGTGAAAATGGTTCTTATGGTGATAATGACGATGATGGTGATGATGATGACGATGGTGGTGATGATGGCGATGATGGTGAAGATGACGAGGATGTTGATGATGATGATGGCGATGATGGTGATGATGACGATGATGGTGACAATGATGGCGATGATGACGATGATGGTGACAATGATGGTGATGATGATGGTGATTATGATGATGATGGTGATGATGACGATGATGGTGATGATAACGAGGATGTTGATGATGATGATGGTGGTGGTGATGACGATGATGATATTGATGATGTAGGTGACGATGATTATGATGGTGGTGATGATGACGAGGATGTTGATGATAGTGATGAGGACGATGATGTGTGATGGTGATGTTGAGTAATTCGCGTTTATTCATTTCGTTTCATTTTTCACTATTTTCAAATGTATCCTGTTTAATTCTGAATCTTTATTGTGGGTGGAAGGGAAGCATATGAATCTCTCTCTCTCTCTCTCTCTCTCTCTCTCTCTCTCTCTCTCTCTCTCTCTCTCTCTCTCTCTCTCTCTCTCATATAAATCTAGAATTTCATAATTATTGAAGTTCAATATTTTATAAATGCAGCGATTTAAGCAGTCTTTTTATAAACAAATAAGTACTTTCAAACTTTGCAAATACCTTTGGAACGTCATTGTTCACGAGATTAAATCTCTCTCTCTCTCTCTCTCTCTCTCTCTCTCTCTCTCTCTCTCTCTCTCTCTCTCTCTCTCTCTCTCTCTCTCCTCTCTCTTATATAAATCTAGAATTTCATAGTTAATGAAGTTCAATATTTTATAAATGCAGCGATTTGAGCAGTCTTTTTATAAAAAAAAATTATGAGTACTTTCAAACTTAGCAAATTAAATTGAGAATTGAAGAAGTTGATTTTCATGTTGACATTTATATATGCTTTAACATTTTTGCGTCTTGGTTGGACTATTATCTTTATTTACAGAAAAGTATTTATAGGATTGCTTATATCGGCTTTAAATCCCATCTCGAAACACTTGTCCGTACGTGACTACGTTAAAAACCTTTGCATTTCGACAAAATAACACTGTTCTCAAACGTTGAATTACGACAATTGCTGTGCAGTTAAAACGTGATCACAAAGGCTCCCTGGAAAACTGGAAACATTACGGCCAGTATGGAAGCATATTTACGTAGTCTCCTTTGTTTATAGATATTTACAAGTCGCTCATTGTTCCTTTAAAGGATAAGTTTTTTTTTTTTTTTTTTTTTTTTTTTATAAAAAGGCTTAACATTCATATGCCTATAATTAATTCTGACTCACAAGTTATTACAATCAATAGAAGATAATATAACCTCCTTCTTTCCTTTAAAAGATATATTTTTTTTTTATTGCTCAACAACATCCATACACCCAAAATTAATTTTGATTCATAAGTTATTTCAATCAATAAAAGCTAACATACCCCCCCCCATTTTTTTTTCTTAATTTGGGAAAGACTTAACATTCATACACCTAAAACTAATTTTGATACTAAAGTTATTACCATCTATAGGCGTGGTTTCAGGTCCTCAGATCTCCGTTACTACAAAACAACTTCAATTTAGGTTACTGTCCAAATGTCCGAAAATCATTAAATTATTTCAAATAAGTTGCCAATCTCCCTTTTTGGACAAATAGGTTGGCAATCTCCCTTTTTGGACAAATAGGTTGCTAATCTCCCTTTTTGGACAAATAGGTTGCCAATCTCCCTTTTTGGACAAATAGGTTGCTAATCTCCCTTTTTGGACAAATAGGTTGCCAATCTCCCTTTTTGGACAAATAGGTTGCCAATCTCCCTTTTTGGACAAATAGGTTGCCAATCTCCCTTTTTGGACAAATAGGTTGCCAATCTCCATTTTTGGACAAATAGGTTGCCAATCTCCCTTTTAGGACAAATAGGTTGCCAATCTCCCTTTTAGGACAAATAGGTTGCCAATCTCCCTTTTTGGACAAATAGGTTGCCAATCTCCCTTTTAGGCAACCACCATTAAAATTTATTAATTAATGAAATACCTTTGGAACGTCATTGTTCACGAGATTAAATCTCTCTCTCTCTCTCTCTCTCTCTCTCTCTCTCTCTCTCTCTCTCTCTCTCTCTCTCTCTCGTATATACACTATATATACATACACACACACACACACATATATATATATATATATATATATATATATATATGTATATATACATATATATATATATATATATATACATATATATATATATATATATATATATATATATATACATATATATATATATATATATATATATATATATATATATATATATATATATATATTTTAATGTGTATATATATACACCATTAAGCTTGTGTTAAAAAGTAGGCTATTAGAGATATATGCTTGTAACGAATTTCAATTAATATTTTAAGCTAATTTTAATAATTTCTAAATTCTATTCAAAATAGTTAATTGTTCTCCTAATTGATCAGATATTCTAAAGAAAATTGAGATGATATTGCAATTTATAAAAATTAAAATATATCCTTAGAGTTGCATAATAAGGTAATGAAAGTATTGTTCATCTAATTTCTGGATTTTTTATTTCTGTTTCATACGGTTATTAGTTACCATTTTTGCCGAGTAAATTATAAGAGACGAATATGTTTCATGAATGATGAAAAATGAGTGGAGAAATTGTTTCCCTAAGTCATGAGTTGTCACTTGACGAAGATAACAGACCAGAGTTCTTTTAAAATGACGTATGCGATTCATTATTTGATTTACAGTTAATTACACAGTTCATTTAAAATGACGTATGTGATTTATTATTTAATTTACAGTTAATTACACAGTTCTTTTAAAATGACATATGTGATTTATTATTTAATTTACAGTTAATTACACAGTTCTTTTAAAATGACGTATGTGATTTATTATTTAATTTACAGTTAATTACACAGTTCTTTTAAAATGACGCATGCGATTTATTATTTAATTTACAGTTAATTACACAGTTATTTTAAAATGTCATATGTAAATTAATATTTAATTTAAAGCTAATTAAAATGAATGTATAGATGAAAGAACATAACTTTTAAAGCATTTTAGGACATAAATTAGTAAATATTAGTTATTATTTAATGCTGTATAAGTAAATAATAAATGGCATATGTAAATTAATCTTTAATTCTAATAGCCAGGCCTTCTCCATCATGAGGATCAATACTACACAGTATTCTAGAAGTTTTATTCCAGCTGTTACCAAGTTGTGGAATGATCTTCATAATCGGGTAATTGAATCAGTAGAACTTCAAAAGTTCAAAGTTGGAGCAAATGTTTTTATGTTGACCAGGCTGACATGAGTCTTTTTATAGTTTATATATGACATGTCTGTTTTTGACGTTGTTAATAGTTTATATAGGATATATCTGTTTTGACTTTGTTACTGTTTTTAGAATGATTTATTGTTAATTTATTCTCATCATATATTTATTTCCTTATATCCTTTCCTCACTGGACTATTTTTCCCTATTGGAGCCCTTGGCCTTATAGCATCTTGCTTTTGCAACTGGGGGTGTAGCTTGGATAATAATAATAATAATAATAATAATAATAATAATAATAATAATAATAATTTACAGCTAATTAGAATAAGCGATAGATGAAAGAACAAAACTTTTAAATAATTTTAGGACATAAATGAGTAAATATTAGTAATAATATATTACCGTATCAATAAATAAAACAATGTCATTACCAACATCATTCAAATATACTTTCCAAAGCACACTTATTAGTCAGTATATGACGGTATATATTGGGGCACGCTCGTTGCCTTCCTATTCACATTTCAACTCTCATATCTCGCCAATGACCTCAAATGTTGAGTGGGACTCGTTTTCCCGCAGATTTCATACATGCTCGAGAACATGCCGGATATCTCTGTGCGATTTCTATTCAAGCAACACGACTTATTGGAGGTCCTCTGGGAAGGCAATTGTGAGATTTGAGAGAGAGTTTTTTTTTTTTTTTTTTTTTTTTTTTTTTTTTTTTTTTTTTTTTTTTTGTGCGCGCGCGCGCGTCGTCAGAGACCATTATTATTCTTTATTTACTAAACATTAAGTGATTGTTATCATAACTATCTTAACGAGGTGAAAGTGTTTCCTGTATATCTATGAAAGGCAAAGCTGTACTATACTCATTTTTTTAATGAGGCGCATTTTCCCCGACTCGCAGTGTGGTGCCCTTTTAGCTCGGAAAATTTTCCTGCTCTCTGATTGGTTAGAATTATCTTGTCCAACCAATCAGCGATCAGGAAACTTTTCCGAGCTAAAAGGACACCCCTGCGAGTCGGTGCAAATCTGCCCCACTAAAAAGAATCGACTAAAGTCAGGACCACCCATACTGAGGATGGTATGCTGTGAGCGATCAGACCAAAGTTTCCCACCATCACCAATCCGTAGTGGCCAGCGTGTTGATGAAAATTAGCCAAACCCCTGACAATTCTGATTCCTTTGTTCTGCAGTGGACTAGCTTTGGCTAATGATGATGATGATGATGACAATGATATTAGCATCATATTCCTAGTCATTATTATTATTATTATTATTATTATTATTCCCCCTCTATCACAGTCTTTCGACTGAGTGGTATTTATATTGTAGGATTCTGGGTTGCATCCTTGGATTACACTTTTGCATGAGTCCTGGAGCTACTTCAGCCTCTAGTTTTTCTAGATTCCTTATTATTATTATTATTATTATTATTATTATTATTATTATTATTATTATAATTATTATTATTGTTTTTATTATTATTATTGTTATTATTATGATGATGATGATGATTATTGTTTTCGTTTTTATTATTATTATTATTATTATTATTATTATTATTATTATTATTATTGTTGTTGTAGTTATTGTTATTATAATGATGATGATTATTATTATTATTATTATTATTATTATTATTATTATTATTATTATTGCGGGTTTTGTTGCTGTTGTCAGATTTATAGTCAAAATATCTTGACCAATTAAGCGAAGGACTAATGAAATTAACACCACAACACACAATGCCCCACGTGAAGTGTCCTGTAGTCAGCCAGGGTCGAAAACTCTCGCAACTCACTGTACGTTCTGGCCGATGTTAAAATGGTTTCCAGGTGCGTAATTTGATTTGGAGTCCACTGGCCCCCTCTCCACATTTTCCCTGGTGGGAAGAGCAACGAACGCGACTTCTTTTTTTTTCCCCACTTTTTCCGTTGAGGGATTTCAGTTTTTTCTGGCGATGAATACGCAAAACCATTCCTAGGGGAAATGAAAAAATTGGGGTGACGAGTATTTGGAATGACAAGCATGTCATGGACGTCACCATAAGGTTCTCTTGATTGAGGGTAAACTCTGGCACAGTATTCTATCTAATTTCTCTTCTTGTTTTGTTAAAGTTTTTATAGTTTGTATTGGAAATATTTATTTTAATGTTGTTACTGTTCTTAACACATTTCATTTTTCCCTGTTTCCTTTCTTTACTGGGTTATTCTTTCTGTTGGGGCCTCTGGGCCTATAGCATACTGCTTTTCCAACTAGGGTCGTAGCTTAGTTAGTGATAATAATAATAATAATAATAATAATAATAATAATAATAATAATATTGGTAGTGCCATAACCTCTGTACCATGGTCTTCCACTGTCTTGTGTAAGAGTTCTCTTTCTTGAGGTTACCTTCGGGCATACTGCTGTATCTTATTTCTCTTCATCTTGTTTTGTTAAAGTTTTTTATAGATTGTATAGGAAATATTTATTTTAATGTTACTGTTCTTAATATATTTTAATTTTCCTTGTTTCCATTCCTCTTGGTTATTTTCCCTGTTAGGGCCTCTGGGCTTATAGCATCCTGCTTTCCCAACTAAGGTTGTAGCTTAGCAAGTAATAATAATAATGTAAATACTCTTCTTAAAATATTTTATTTTTCCTTGTTTCCTTTACTCACTAGGCTATATTCCCTGTTGGCTGATAACATCCTGCTTTTCCAACTAGGGTTGTAGCTTAGCAATTATTAATAATAATAATAATTGTAATGCATATGTGTACATATGTTTCAGGTATTCATATGTGTAAATATATATTTAAAAAATAAACATATTTAGGTAATGATATACTGTATTGTGTAAGCCTGATTACATATACAGTACATTACAAATTATACCTCGTTTATAAAATGACAGAATATGCTTAGAGTCAGTTACTCTTTTAAAAAAAGAAATATGTATTTACGTTACCCTGTTATGAGACACGAAAGCCTTGCTACTGACGTCAAACTCGGTGTTGTCTTTTTTTTTTTTTTTTTTGAAGGTCAGAATTCAGTATGGTGATATAATATTCCAGATAAAAATCTGTAAAGGAAATGACTGGCATGGGCGATATGAACCCTTTTACGTAGATAGATTTTACACTCATTTATATTTATTGGGTCTCAGATTTGAAGCAGATTTTGTATGTTATGCATACATACATGTATGTATGTATGTGTTATTATTATTATTATTATTATTTTTGTTATTATTATTTGCTTAGCTACTACCTTAGTTGGAAAAGCAGGATGGTATAAGCCCAAGGGCTCCAACAGGGAAAATAGCCCAGTGAGGAAAGGAAATAAAGACATGTAAATATATATATATATATATATACATATATATATATATATATATATATTTATATATGTGTATATATATATGTATATATATGTGTGTGTATGAGTGTATATATATAATATATATGCATATATTTATTTACATAACAGTATATATGTGTATATATATATATATGTGTGTGTGTGTGTGTATATATATACATATACTGTATATACCCTTCTGATGTTGATAAAAAATAAAGTGTCTAACATTTGAGTTACAAGAAAAGTCTTGCCCTGTTTGGTGATAATAGTGCTAATGGAATTAAAAATGTATTTTGCATTTTTCACTTCGATCTATTTTCCATTATTCACTTTTCATTGTTCAATTTTAATTGTTGTATATTCCCTTAAAATTGACAGATGTCTTCAAAATACAACGGTCAACATAAACCCTCGTTTCCAGTTCAATTGCAAATCCTTGTATTTGCTACTCTGCGAGTTAGTTACATATCTTGAATTCCTAACTGCTTGTGCAAATACTGCTGGCTCTCGTGTAGCAAATGCAAGGAATTTGTATAGGCAATTAAATTAGGCAAGTGCCGTCTGAGTCTGTCTACATTGCCGATATTGCCTTTATAGGTATTTAGTCCTTCAGTGTCAGTTATCTCTATCTGAAGTAAATCTTTGATAAGGAAAGAATCAATACAAGCGTTGAAGTATGATAGAAGCGAAGGCACAATTTAAACAATAAAGTATCCGTCAGACATACAGCTGGATTCCCCGCCGATATTGCCTTTATAGGTATTTAGTCCTTCAGTGTCAGTTATCTCTTTCGTGTTTGAAATAAATATTTGATAAGGAAAGAATCGATACAATCGTTGAAGTATGATAAATGCGAAGGCACAATTTAAACAATGCAGTATCCGTCAGACATACAGCTGGATTCCCCTTGCTCCAGTTTGGGTGAACGAGTGTCGTAAAGTTGGTTCATTTCTGAGAGGGAGTTTAACTCAAGTTGAGAATGTAGCTTCACCTATAAATTCCCCCCGAAAATCACCGCTATTATCTGCGAGGTCAGTTGTGTATTTAAGGAAAGGAGAAGGATATTTCGGCCGCTCTATTTTCTCGAGAATTCGGGGAAGGAGAGAGGCATGATCGGTTTTCTTAGTCTGTCTCTCTGACAGACGAGCTTCATGAACGATT
>NC_090737.1:8395619-8403119 GCF_036898095.1 Palaemon carinicauda
ATATATGTGTGTATAAACTATATACACTATAGTTATAGTTTTGTGTTTTATAATCCCATATGTTTCTGTACATTTCTTGGTATGATGTGAGGCAGTTTTCTCTGCTATGACAAGGAAATTTGGCTTCGAATCCTCAAAGCAAATGATAGGAGCCTGTGCCATAACGATGTTGCGTAGAAATGCTGGAGGAAGCATTTAATGAAGTACTTAGTAGTCAGTCAAGTGAGTACATGCCGTCGTCTGGATGAAAGTTATGAAACTTGCAACTTGATCGTAAATACGACATGAGAATCTTAGAGTAATATCTTCTAGAGCCATCCCTGGCTGGGATTATACACACACACACACACACACACACATATATATATATATATATATATATATATATATATGTGTGTGTGTATTATATATATATATATATATATATATACTGTGTATTTGCGAGTGCGTGAATATGTGTAAATAAATTGATATATATATATATTTTTTGTATATAAATATATATATATATATATGTGTGTGTGTGTGTATATATGTATATATACAGTATATTTATGTATATGTTATAAATTTTTATGTAAGTAGATAGGTTTATGTATAATACTATATATGTGTATATGTGTATTTTGCAATATATATGCATTTATGTATCTATCCATCTATCTATCTATCTATCTATATATATATATATATATATATATATATCTATATATATATATATATATATATATGTATATATATATTATTCATATATGAAAGGTTACAGAAGTATAATACTACTTTTTTCCAGCAAAGTTTTAAGGTAGGATTTTTCTTCTGGAATTGATTATATTGACAGAGAGACTGATAAGAAAGGAATAGTGTCTTACAATATATATATATATATATATATATATATATATATATACTTGTTATTAGGAATTCAAGTGCTCTACGTAGTGTGCGTGACCCGAGAAAATGTTAATGATGATATTGCTCGTTATACAATGTCAAGGTCATTGAGATCGTATAGTACAGATAATAGTTTCTGAAGAGCAATTGAAAGTTTTGATAATGGATGTGAAGTCTGGGTTAGAATATGTAAGCAGGGGATTCAAGGTTTTTCATATGAAGTTGATATTAAATAAATATATATTCTCTCACTGGCTGTTACGAAAAGTCAGGGAAGGCATAGTGAATTATTATTATTATTATTATTATTATTATTATTATTATTATTATTATAATAATTACAATTATTATTGTTCTTCTTCTTCTTCTTCTTCTTCTTCTTATTATTATTATTATTATTATTATTATTTTTATTATTACTTCCTAATCTACAACCCTAGTTGGAAAAGTAGGATGCTGTAAGCCCAGGGGCTCCAACAGGGAAAATAGCCCAGTGAGGAAAGGAAACAAGGAAAAATGAAATATTGTAAGTAGAGAAACAGCATTGATATAAATATCGTCTATATAAGCTATAAAACTTTAACAAAACAAAAGGAATAGAAATAAGATAGAATAGTGTGACTGAGTGTACCCTCAAGCAAAAGAACTCTAACCCAAGACAGTGGAAGACCATGGTACAGAGGCTACGGAACTACCCAAGACTAGAGAACATTGGTTTGATTTTGGAGTCCTCCTACGAGAGTTTTAGTTCTGGGGAAAAAAAATAACAATACATTTGATGTGGAAATGACGTTGTATATAATGATCATGTCCTAATTGAGTATAGGCAAGATAAACTGTAGAAACTGGTAATAGGAGATCTAAAAGCTGAGAGTAGAATGCTGATGTTATAATCTAGAGTGCAGTCCTTTACTTATTTACTTTACTTTAAGGGCTGCTTATCTGGTCCCGTACTTATTATTATTATTAATTGCTAAGCTACAACCGCAGTTGGAAAAGCAAGATACTATAAGCCCAGGAATCCCAACAGGGAAAATAGCCCAGTAAGGAAAGGAAACAAGGAAAAATTAAATATTTTAAAAACAGGAACATTAAAATAAATATTTCCTATATAAACTATAAATGCTTTAACAAAACAAGAGGAAGAGAAATGAGACAGAATAGTGTGCCCAAATGTACCCTCAAGCAAGAGAACTCTAACCCAAGACAGTGAAAGACCATGGTACAGAGGCTATGGCACTAACCAAGACTAGAGAACAATGGTTTGATTTTGGAGTGTCCTTCTCCTAGAAGAGCTGCTTACCAAAGCTAAAGAGTCTCTTCTACCCTTACCAAGAGGAAAGTAGCCACTGAACAATTGCAGTGCAGTAGCTAACCCCTTTGGTGAAGAAGAATTGTTTGGTAATCTCAATTGTTGTCCGGTGTATGAGGATAGATGAGAATCTGAAAAGAATAGGCCAGACTATTCAGAGGGAAAGAACCGTAACCAGAGAGAAGGATCCAATGTAGTACAGTCTGGCCAGTCAAAGGACCC
This sequence comes from Palaemon carinicauda, assembly GCF_036898095.1. Taxonomy (NCBI): domain Eukaryota; kingdom Metazoa; phylum Arthropoda; class Malacostraca; order Decapoda; family Palaemonidae; genus Palaemon; species Palaemon carinicauda. The sequence continues at coordinate 8,398,045 of NC_090737.1, forward strand.
CCATAACTCTCTAGCGGTAGTATCTCAACGGGTGGCAGGTGCCCTGGCCAACCTACCACCTAGGGGAACCCTACACCCTACAGGTAGTGAGAGTGAATGGAAAGTATGAATGAATAATAATATATTTAAACGTAGGAAGAATAGGAGTGGTTAATTTTTATAAGCATTTTTACATGACTTCGATATAACAGATGATGGTAAAAGGAGAAAAGAATTAGATCATAGAATATGCAAAGGGAATGGGATGAGTAAGGTAGCCGTGGAAGATAATAGTTAATATTAGCTAAGCTACAACCCTAGTTGGAAAAGCTTGATGCTATAATCCCAAGGGCTTCAACAGGGGAAATAGCCCAGTGAGGAAAGGTAATAAGGAAATACACTATATGAGAAATAATGATCATTTATGTTAAAATATTTTTCGAATAGGAAAAACATTTAAATACGAACTTCCTGACCTCAATCAAGTGAAATCCGTACAGTATTGGAGATTGTAAGGACATCACATGTTCCAAGGCCTTTACGAAAGCCAAATTGCAAACTATAGAACATGATTACCTTCAGAATTCCTAATCGGGTATTTGAATCGGTAGATCTTCAAAAGTTCAAAGTTGCAGCAAATGTTTTTATTTTGACCAGGCTGACATGAGTCTTTTTATAGTTCATATATGACATATCAGTTTTGACGGTGTTAATGTTTTTAGAATGATTTATTGTTAACTTTTTTTCATCCTTTATTTATTTCCCTATTTCCTTTCCTCACTGGACTATTTTTCCCTATTGGAGCCCTTGGGCTAATAGCATCTTGCTTTTCCAACTAGGGTTGTAGCTTGGCAAGTAATAATAACAATAATAATAATATGCAGCTCTCCATAATATCAAAGATATCGAACCTGTCCTTCACTCATAAGAATGAAAGATTTAAGTATGAAAGATTCAAGAATGAAAGATTAATGTGATCCTCCTCTTACAACTTCAAAATATTATGAATCTTTCAGGGGCATAAATTTTCATCACCACCAACGCAATCTCTCGCTTTCTACGTCTTCATTTTATGAGTTCCGTAAGCGCGCACAAAGCAAGTAATTAACGGAAGGAAAATATACGATACTTGTGGAACTAAGTTAAATAACTTTACGTCAGGAACGAGAACGAGGATTTTACATAAACGTTTAAAAACTCTGATGTTCTTCACCTCGTTTGTTTTTTTCTTCTTTTTTTTTGGGGGGGGGAGGGGTGAGGGGCATTAATTCACAAACTGGAAACTGCGTTTTTTTTTTTTTTTTTTTTTTATTTTATATTCCTAACTATTTCGCCTCATTATTTCAAAATAGTCATTAAATATACATATTCTTCATCTGGAAGATGATGTTTATTCATAGATTATTCATAGTTGTTATGGTTATCAAACTCTCTTCTTCTTCTTCTTCTTCTTCTTCTTCTTTGTTTCAGGTTTTTATCCATTTTTATGCGAGTTGCTGTTCAATATCATACTTCACAAACATCATTTCAACAACAAAAAAAAAAAAAAAAAATCTTTTGAAAATAAAGTTAGATTGAAATCTTCCATGACGAAGGTAAAGTTGAAAACTTCCCTAGTAAAAGGGATCGGTTTAAAAATTCTTTAGGAAAAGGTAGTAAGGAAAACTTCCTTTGTAAATGTATTGCGTTGAAACCTCCCTGGAAAAAGTTGTGAAGAAAATATCCCCTGGAAGAAATGTAGGTTTGAAACACCAGGTCGTTAACTTTAACTGGATGTGGTTCCAGATAACAACAGCACAAGTCACTGTCACATTCACCGTTTAACTGCTGTACCCTAGCAGTAAAATTTCCACTGTATTAGTTGTTTTCAGCTTTAAATGGAAAGCTTTTCCACAGCACGTCGAATTCTTTTACAAACAATGCGTCATCTAACCTATCTTTGGATCTGTCTTACGATTTTTATTATTATTATTATCACTTGCTAAGCTACAACCCTAGTAGGAATAGCATAATGCTATAAGACCAGGGGCTCCAACGGGGAAAATAGCTCAGTGAGGAAAGGAGACAAGGAAAAATAAAATATCTTAAGAGAAACAACATCAAAATAAATATTTCCTATATTAACTATAAAAACTTCAACAAAACAACAGGAAGAGAAATAAGATAGAATAGTGTGCCTGAGTGTACCCTCAAGCAAGCGAACTCTAACCCTAGACAGTGGAAGACCATGGTACAGAGGCTATGGCACTACCCAAGAATAGAGAACAATGCTTTGATTTTGGAGTGTCCTTCTCCTAGATTTCTTAGCTCCAAAGTTATCAGTTATTCCTTGCAAGTTACGAAGAAAAGGAGCTTTTAGCACTTGTTGGAGAATTGGTATTGCTACTCCATTAAGTAAATGTGTTTGTGGTAGTTCAAGTCCAACTGAGTATCGCCCAATTTCCATAACTCCAAAATTATATAAAGTTTTTGAACGCCTTGGTCACAACTGGAATAAAACTTCTAGAATACTATGTGGTATTAAGCCTCATGATGAAGGTCTGTCTACTATTAGAATTAACTGCATGGCTAGTATTACGAAGAGGATTGAATTGTCCAGGGAGATAATTTTTATATTATAGTAGTCTAATTTTCTGAAAGAAAAATATTTATTATTATGCGAAAGATCCTCAAACACATACACACACACACACACACACACACATATATATATATATATATATATACACACACACACACATATATATATATATATATAAATGTATGACTTAACTTCGAAATGTGCCGCGCGGTTTTTTAAGAGCAGATTGTATCGGAAGTCGACGTGTTGGCATATTGCGCGAATATTTTACCCGGTGCCAACCTAAATATTTGGCCTGTAATTTTGATCAAAGTTAAAGTCTCGGCCATTTTTCTATTTTGACGTGTGCCCAGAAATAAAACCAAAGGTTCGACTTTTTGCTCTCTCTCTCTCTCTCTCTCTCTCTCTCTCTCTCTCTCTCTCTCTCTCTCTCTCTCTCTCTCTCTCTCTCTCTCTCTCTCTCTCCTCTCTCATATCAGCACTCTTTCGTACATTATTTTACTCGGGAGATTTACGTGTTCATGGTTCTTGAATTTTTTTTTTATGAAAACATTTACTTTAATTTTCATTATAAATCTCTCTCTCTCTCTCTCTCTCTCTCTCTCTCTCTCTCTCTCTCTCTCTCTCTCTCTCTCTCTCTCTCTCTCTCTCTCTCTCAATATTTTTATTTTCCTGATCTTTACAGATTACCTTTACTTTTTAAAATATTAAAAAAAAAAATATTCTTTATGGAATTTAGATGATTAAAAAAAACGTATTTCTATATATTTTTATCATCATTGAAAGCTGGATTTTTCTCTTTCGTTTTGCAGAACTCTCTCTCTCTCTCTCTCTCTCTCTCTCTCTCTCTCTCTCTCTCTCTCTCTCTCTCTCTCTCTCTCTCTCTCTCTCTTTCTCTCTCTCTCTCTCTCTCTCTCTCTCTTTGTCAACGAAAACATAGGAAGTATCAAGACTGTCCAAGCTGTAATCTTCTGAAACACTTCATTTATGATGATTTGCTTAAACCATGGCAGACAGCACAAAGGAACCTTGTCCCGTCCATGTTTCAAAAGGAAGTTTCGCCGATGAATCGTTATGATTCTAACTTCACAAATGATTAAATACTGCTGCTGCTCTCTTCCCTTACTTTCAAATCTGTACGAGCAGCCTATGTATCTCTCGGGACAGATTATTATTATTATTATTATTATTATTATTATTATTATTATTATTATTATTATTAGCTAAGCTACAACCCTAGTTGGAAAAGCAAGATGCTATAAGCCCAAAGGGCCCCAACAGGGAAAAGTAGCCCAGTGACGGAAGGAAACAAGGAAAAATAAAATATTTTAAGAGCAACAACACCACCAAAATAAATATTTCCTATATAAACTATAAAAACTTTAACAAAACTACAGGAAGAAAAATAAGACAGAATAGTGTGCCCGAGTGTACCCTCAAGCAAGAGAACTCTAACCCAAGACAGTGGAAAACCATGGTACAGAGGCTATGGCAACACCCAAGACTAGACAACAATGGTCTGATTTTGGAATGCCCTTCTCCTAGAAGAGCTGTATACCTTAGCTAAAGAGTCTCTTCTACCCTTACCAAGAGGAAGGTAGCCACTGAACAATTACAGTGCAGTATTTAACCATTGGATGAAGAGGAATTGTTTGGTAATGTCAGTGTTGTCAGGTGTACGATGACAGAGGAAAATTTGTAAGGAATAGGCCAGACTATTCGGTGTATGTATACACTTAAAAATTCGCATAAAAATAAGGGTAAATGTCTGGCAACATTTATTCCAGGATTTTTATCGTTTTAAAAACGGATATATTGACGTAAAGGAGAGATATTACGGTTATCAACCCGTAAAATATAATAACAAAGTAACGTAAAATTACGGTCGCCTGTTTTTTACTGAAATATGGTTGAAAACATATTTTTAGGGAGAATTTCCGATTAAAATCACGTTTTTTTTTTTCTAACAGTGTAGGCAAAGGAAAAATTAACCCTAATCTACAGCTTTTTGTGATGTTGACTCGGTTTTGAAGTGTCCAAGAAGGCGGAAGTGAAATGCGTCCCTTGGCCTCTGTCATAAGTACCCCATGAAGAAGTCGATTGTGTTGGATCTTCTCCGAATTTTGAAAGTCAAGAAGCATGTGTGACCTCGGATACCTGGCTCATTTCTCTTCGTTTATTTCACCCAAGACTGACGATCATATCTGCCGGCTGTTGCATCTATTTTCTTTTTCTGAAATTGCAGAACCAGAAATAAATATTGTTTTTTAGCAAATTGGCTTTTAAACGATGCACTTTATATGTAATTAGAATAAACAATTATTTAATCTGATGGTTTTATTTTTTTTCTGGACAATTTATCTATGTGTAGTCGGTGAATTAAGAATTTGATTTAACATTTGTTGTTAGTATGCATTTCATTTTATTCAGTATATTTATGTAATAAAATATAGTATTTGTTATTGTAATATCATGTATAAACAAGGAGAGGTACAAAAGTTACATATATAAATGG
>NC_090737.1:8408119-8413119 GCF_036898095.1 Palaemon carinicauda
GGCCTTGTGTAGTGCCATAGCCTCTGTACCATGGTCTTCCACTATCATGGGTTAGAGTTCTCTTGCGTGAGGGTACACTCGGGTACATTATTCTATCTTATTTCTCTTCCACTTGTTTTGTTAAAGTTTTTATAGTTTATAAAGGAGATATTTATGTTGTTACGGTTCTTAAGATATTTTATTTTTCCTTTTTTTCCTTTCCTCACTGTGCTATTTTCCCTATTGTAGGCCCGGGGTTTATAGCATCCTGCTTTCCCAACTAGGGTTATAGCTTAGCAATTAATAATAATAATGATAAATAATGATAATAAATAATAATAATAATAATAGTAATGATATTAATAATAATAATAATAATAATAATAATAATAATAATAATAATAACCAGACATGGACAATTTCGTTAAATTTACAATATAGTGTTTTAGATAGAGCTTGAAAACGTGTACATAAGCATAATTTTAAATGGCCATGAAACTATATTTCATTAAGGCAATTCATATGTAAAGCGACACAGTTTTGGTATTATTATTATTATTATTATTATTATTATTATTATTATTATTATTATTATTATTATTATTATTATTTCTAGCCAAGCTACAACCGTAGTTGGAAAAGCAAGATGCTATAAGCCCAAGGGATCCAACAGGGAAAAATAGCCCACTGAGTAAAGGAAATAAGGAAATAAATAAGCGATATAAGAAGTAATGAATAATTAAAATGAAATATTTAAAAAAAGCAGTAACATGAATAAAACAGATATTTCATATATAAACTATAAAAGGACTTACGTCAGCCTGTTCAACATAAAAAACATTTGCTGCAAGTTTGAACTTTTGTAGTTCAACTGATTCAACTCCTATTCATACATTATAAAAAAACTTTATCATATTCTTGCTTTGTTCTCGTTTTCATTTTTTTTCCTTTTTTTTTTTCTTTTGCAACCTTAATTTATCCGGCTCTTTCCATTATCAATTAACATAAAAACATTTGCTGCAAGTTTGAACTTTTGAAGTTCCACTGATTCAAGTATTCATACATTATAAAAAAAATGTATCATATTCTCGCTTTGTTCTCGTTTTCATTTCTTTTTTCTTTTGCAAGATTAATTTATCCGGCTCTTTCCATTATCAATTACCATAAAAACATTTGCTGCAAGATTGAACTTTTGAAGTTCCACTTATTCAACTATTCATACATTATAAAAAATGTATCATATTCTCGCTTTGTTCTCGTTTTCATTTCTTTTCTTTTTTCTTTTGCAAGATTAATTTATCCGGCTCTTTCCATTATCAAGTGTGTTAGTTAGATTAAACGTATAATTGCAACTCTGCTTATTATACTAGCGCATATAAAGCAGCCAGACATTCATTACGAGGCTGCTAAAAAAACTCACACTTTTCATCAGGTTGCAAGCAATTAAGACATAACGGGTGCAAAGTGCTTGAAAAAAATGTTTTATGTTTCATTTTCGTGGTTTCGTGTATAAAAGTCTGTGGTTTTATTTTTTCTAATGTTTAATCTTAAGGTAAATGTTTTGGGAAGCGTAATACTTAGAATATATCATTATATATAATTTCTTCCTTGCTATATCAAGCTTTATTATTATTATTATTATTATTATTATTATTATTATTATTATTATTATTATTATTATTATTATTATTAGCTAAGCTACAACAGGTGCTATTTTCTGAAAATAATTTTTAGGGTTTCATCGGCCTACTGGCTATTTACGATTATGCTTCAATAAGAAAGAAAAATATTCCTCTTATTAGCATATTAACAAATAATTTGCCATTGGTATCAGTTTTAATAGGGTAAAACGACAGGATTAGAAATGAAACTATAAGAGAGATTACTCGAGTGCCATATGTGGATGAGTTCATAATGAGGGGTAGATGGAGATAGGGTGGCATGCTCTTCGCACTCCCCAAGTGAGATTAGTACACCATACTTTAAGCTGGGCTCCACAAGGCACTAGAAGAGTTGGAAGACCCAGACCTACATGGCTGAGAAATATGAATCGCGAAGTAGGAGGTGATGAAATAGAAGCATTGAATTAAAAGCTCAATAGAGAGACGACTGGCGAAATCTAACCGAGGCCCTTTGCGTCAATAGGCCTAGGAGATGATGATGATGATGATGAAATCGACGTCTCACTACTTTTATGACATTTTAAGGTCTTTTAAGATTGTTTTTACGGTTTCTTTCTTTTATGATTTGATTATGGTGACCTAAGGCGATTATTATTATTATTATTATTATTATTATTATTATTATTATTAGCTGCTAAGCCACAACTAGCAGGAAAAGCAGGATGCTATAAGGCTAAGGACTCCAACAAAGAAAATAGCCCCATGAGGAAAGGAAACATGGAAAAATTAATTATTTTAAGAACAGTGACAACATAAATATCTCATATATAAACTATAAAAACTTTAACAAAACAAGAGGAAGAGAAATAAGATAGAATAGTATGCTCGAGTGTACCCTCAAGCAAGAGAACTCTAACCTAAGATAGTGGAAGACCATGGTACAGAGGCTATGGCACTACCAAAGGCTAGGAACAGTGGTTTGGTTTTGGAGTGTCCTTCTCTTAGAAGAGCTGCTTACCATAGCTAAAGAATCTCTTCTACCCTTACCTAAAGGAAATTGGCCACTGGACAATGACAAACCCCTTGGGTGAAGAAGAATTGTTTGGTGACCTCAGTGTTTTTAGGTGTATGAAGACAGAGGAGAATATGTAAAGAATAGGGCAGACTATTCGGTGGATGTGTAGGGAAAGGGAAAGTGAAACGTAACCAGAGAGAAGGATCCAGTGTAGTACTGTCTGGCCTGTTAAAGGGCTCCATGTCACTGTAGTGGTAGTATCTCAACGGGTAGCTGGTGCCCAGGCCAACCTATTACCCCCTTTGTACTATACGTTTTAAAGTTTGCATGTTTTCCCAGTATTTCAGATGACTTGATCATCTTCTTTCTGTGGCAAGCAGCAGTTTAGGTTTTTAAAATGACGAATGTATGACTTTTTTTAATCAAGTTTTATTTAAAAAAAAAAAAAATTAATTTGTGGTCGTCCAAAAAATCTTTTCGTCCACCTACATCAGAGTAATTTTTGGCTAACTACGAGTTAGTGTTTCAAGAATAAATAATGAATATGAGAAAGTCAAAATATCTTAACTACTTTTTTTGTTGTTGGCATTTTAAAAGTCAGCTGTTTTGGAAGAGCTGGAAAGAATTCAAAATATAATTATATTTTTCATAATACTAGTTTATTCTATAAAGTAAATGCTTATGTACAAGCGTCTATTTGTTATTTTATGTTAAGTAAAGACTTCTACTTTTCACAAAACTATTTTGACATGTGGAAAATCCGTAGAATGTGGTCATGCATGTAAGAGTAATCTCAGTTTTCTTTAAAAAAAGAAAAAAAAAATCTATTATGACGCATTTTACAGAATGATTTAGCAAGTGATAATATTGAAACTCGAGGCTTAGAAAGTTATCTTTAATAGATCTGTACGATAACAGTTGAATATCGAAACCACAAACTTTCTTTTGATTTTTTGTCAATGTTTTTGCACATTGAACAATCGATAACTTTGAACTTGTTCCTGTATTTCGAAGAGTCTTGCCTGTGTTGGTGCTGATATGTTGTGAAAAAACATTATATCATGTGTTGGCCGATGTGGTAACGTCCCTGACTGCTGAACGCCTGGCTGAGGTTCGAGTCCTGCTCAAACTCGTTAGTTCCTTTGGTCGATACAACCTCACCATCTTTGTGAGCTAAGGATGGGGGGTTTTGGTCCTAGCTTGGGTGGAGAGGAGCCTCGGGCGCTTATCATATGTGTATAGTTAATCTCTAGGACATTGTCCCTCTCAATAGGGCAATGTCACTGTCCCTTGCCCCTGCCATTTATGAGAGGCCTTTAAACATTTAAACCTTTAAACTGTCACGTATTAAGGGCAAAATTAAAATAAACGACCTTCAAAAGCTTAAGAGATTGTGGAGATGCATCTTCGCAATTATACATCGCCTTTATAAATGACGTTCAGGAATTGTCAACAAGAAAACAAGAGCTAGACCTAATTTTCCCCGCTATTTTTGGAAAGCGTACCTTAGCCGTATTCTGTGATGAAATTACGGTGGAAAAAAAAAAAAAAACAATTTTGCGTTGGACAAGGTTAAAACGAATAGCTTATTTCAGGAAGAAATTGAGCTATATTAGTTTTGATGATTTTAGAGCTATTATGTTAGAAAGATAAAGCTGAAATTAAATGCTTGTGAGTGTGATGAAATTACTGTAGAAAAATTTTTTTTTTTTTGCGTTGGACAAGGTTAAAACGAATAGCTTATTCCAGAAAGAAATTGAGCTATATTAGTTTTGAGGGTTTTAGAGCTATTATGTTCGAAAGATAAAGTTGAAATTAAATGTTTGTGGATGAGATGAAATTACGGTAGAAAAAAAAAACCATTTTGCGTTGGACAAGGTTAAAACGAATAGCTTATTCCAGAAAGAAATTGGACAGTATTAGTTTTGATTGTTTTAGATCTACTGTGTTAGATAGATAATGCTGAAATTAAATATTTTTGGAGTAAATTATCACCATTATTTGGCTGTATAATTTATTGCTCCTGAATGATCCTTGTGTTCATAAAATTTTTAAGTACAAACACTTTGGTGAGAACAGAAAATAGTTTATTTAAAATGGGTTCTATTAATTAATGCTATCGAGAATGTACTGAGAAAGGAATCGGCTTCATTGCTTAAAATTTCAAAATTTTTAATGAACAATATATTAAAAAAACTTCTTTAAAATTTAGTAAATTGTAGAGATATCTACAACGATTCAAACATTTATTGACGGGATGATCAAGAGATATTTGCGATCCTATAGTCAATTTTTTTTAGCGAGGCAGATTTGCACCGCTGTGCCCTTTTAACTCGGAAAAGTTTCCTGATCGCTGATTGGTTGGACAAGATAATTCTAACCAA
>NC_090737.1:8415619-8423119 GCF_036898095.1 Palaemon carinicauda
CAGTGTTATGTAATATACCGGGTGAATATTTGATTTAAGGGAATATAAAGGTAAGGTAAATGAAAATTACATAGTGGGTGTAATTGTAGTGGTAAATATTATTATTATTAGTAGTAGTAGTATTCATGACTTATTATATATGATTAAGTAATGTTTAGGTGACAATGTTAAGTAGAAATATAACATACAAATATTTCTAAACGTGCTAAAAACATTAGTTTCTGTGAAGATGCGAGTCGGAAAAAAACATGAATGTCAAGAAATTAAATATTGTAGCAACTTTTTTTTTTGGAAGGGGAGCTGAGCCACAATTACTTTGAATTTTTTTTTTATATCGCCACAAAATTTCGATTAAACGAAATCTGTGGTAATATGTGTTCCACCAGTTACCGTGGTTACAACACCGGAAATTACTGTGCAGAGATAATGATCTTCTGGTGTCATTAACGAGCACCAAAATGAGGCGAACGTCTTATTGGTTGGCCTACCCCAGGGAGGTTAAACTACCCTTCCCTTAATCCAAGGTTTAAGGCTCTAAATAAACAACTTAATGCTTCAAGTTTCTTTTCACCATCGTATAAAGAATATTGCCTACAAGGCAATAAGATATTATTATTATTATTATTATTATTATTATTATTATTGTTGTTGTTGTTGTTGATATTATTACTCGCTAAGCTACAACCCTAGTTGGAAAAGCAGGATACTATAAGCCCAGGGGATCCAACAGGGAAAGTAGCCCAGTGAGGAAAAGAAACAAGGAAAAATAAAATATTTTAAGATCCGTAACAACATTAAAATAAATAACCCCATTATAAACTATAAAAAACTTAAAAAAAGACAAAAGGAATAGAAATAAGATAGAATAGTGTGCCCAATTGTACCCTCAAGCAAGAGAACTCTAACCCAAAACAGTGAAAGACCATGGACAGAGGCTATGGCACTACCCAAGAGTAGAGAACAAAGTTTGATTTTGTAGTGTCCTTCTCCGAGAAGAGCTGCTAACCATAGCTAAAGAGTCTTTTACCCTTACTAAGAGGAAAGTGGCCACTGAGCAATTACAGTACAGTAGTTAACCCCTTGGGTGAAGAAGAATTGTTTGGTAATCTCAGTGTTGTCAGGTGTATGACGACAGAGGAGAATCTGTAAAGAATAGGCCAGACTATTCGGTGTATGTGTAGGCTAAGTGAAAATGAACCGTAATGAGAGAGAAGGATCCAATATAGTATTGTCTAGCCAGTCAAAGGACCCCTTAACTCTCTAGCGGTAGCATCTCAACGAGTGGCTGGTGCCCTGGCCAACATACTATCTACGAAATGGCAAAAATGCCTATAGGAGCACTGAATTACGTGTGATCGTCAAAAAAAAAAGCATTAATTGAACAAAAATATCCCACTATTACCAGTAGCCCCCCCCCCCTCCCCGCCGCTATATTTTTTTACCTGCTGGTTATATGAAAGTTACAGCAAATAAGATGAACAACTGCATATTACCTGGCGATGAAAAAATTGGGTTTCTCCGTCATCCAACTGCATAATCAGTCCATTATACAGTATTTAACCAGCGCTTTCATCAACTCTACAACGACCACAAAATCTACAAATACTTTGATATCTTGAATAAATTAAGTGCAGGAAAATCATTGCTTAGATGTTAAGTATTTTTTATGGAAATTGGTTGGCGGAAATGATATATATATTTATGTGTATATAAATATATATATATACATATATATATGTATATATACATATATATATATATATATATATATATATACTGTATATATACGTATATATACATATATATATGTACAGTATATATATATATATATATATATATATATATATATATATATATATAAATAATCCTTTGTAATTACAACTTTCGGTGCAGAAGTTATCTCAAAGTAGTAAGTGAATACTGAATTATTTTTTGTTATTTCCATAGATTGCAGATGCTTTTAGCATAATGTTCTCCATAAGGTCTAAGGACTTTTTATTCTTACTTAGCCGTACTATATAATGACTGAGCGCTCATTAACACTACTTTTTATTTTCATTTAAGTGAATCTGTTCTCTGATTAATTGCCCGAAAGGCGTATAGAAAATTCATCAGCCCTGGCCAATTCCTTTACCTTTTTTATATCCTTTTTGTTCCATCTGATTTTCCTCGTATTGCGACACATGTCGATTGGGGAAAAGTTTCCTCCGTCTGTCTTTTGAATTTGCATCAGAATATAAAAAAAGAAAAAAATAGAAAAGGAAGACGTCAACACAAAAGGTACCAAAAAAAAAAAAAAAGTGTCCCGTTCTAGTTAGGATTTTTTTTTAATGAGATAACAAAAGATGCCGTAAATACTCCTTCTAATTAATGTCTCTGTTAAGGAAGTTTTGAGCATTGGTAGGGGAGGAGGGATTGTGTGGGGATGAGAGATTGTATGGGGAGGAGATATTGTGTAGGGAGGAGGGATGGTGTGGGGAGGAGGGATGGTAGGGGCGGACGGATGATGTGGAGGGGAGGGATTGTGTGGGTAGGAAGGATGGTGTGGGAAGGAGATATTGTGTAGGGAGGAGGGATGGTGTGGGGAGGAGGGATTGTATGGGGAGGAGATATTGTGTAGGGAGGAGGGATGGTGTGGGGAGGAGGGATTGTGTAAAGAGGAGGATTGCAAGGGGAGGAGGGATGGTGTGGGGAGGATGGATGATGTGGGGAGGAGGGATGGTGTGGGGAGGAGGGATGTTAGGGGCGGACGGATGATGTGGAGGGGAGGGATTGTGTGGGTAGGAAGGATGGTGTGAGAAGGAAGGATGGTGTGGGAAGGAGGGATTGTGTGGGGGAGGAGGGATGGTGTGGGGAGGAGGATTGCAAGGGGAGGAGGGATGGTGTTGGGAGGAGGATTGCAAGGGGAGGAGGGATGGTGTGGGGAGGAGGATTGTAAGGGGAGGAGGGATGGTGTGGGGAGGAGGGATTGTATGGGCAGAAGGGGTTGCAAGGGGAGTTGGGATGGTGTGGGGAGGAGGGATTTTATGGGGCTGAGGGATTGTATGGGGAGGAGGAAAGAGTGTGTGGGGAGGAGGGATGGTGTGGAGAAGAGGGATTGTTTGGAGAGTAGTGGTTGTGTGAGGAAGAGGGATTGTGTGGGGAGAAGGGATGGTGTTGGAAGAAGGGATGGTGTGGGGAGGAGAGATTGTCTGAAGAGGATGGATTGCAAGGGAAGGAGGGATTGTGTGGAGAGGAGCGATTGCAAGGGGAGGAGGGAGTGTTTGGGGCGGAGGGATGGTGTGGGTAGGTGGTTATGGAAAAGGTTCTATCTCAAAATAGGTGGAAGCCACCACCTTCCCTTCCCTTTCCTTTTAAGGGTATTCTTATTACTCCTTTATTTGTTTGTAGTCTCACTAATTAAAACTTTTCCACTTTAATATGATGATCCATTAAGGAACACTCAGAAGTAGGTCTCTATAGTTCGAGTTCTTTTCTTGTGTTTATTCTATTGTAGCAAATAGGGAATGATGTACTCTGAATAGAACATTCAATTTGTATAGAGATTTATATAGGAAATATTTATTTTAATTTTGTTATTGTTCTTAAAATATTTTATTTTTCCTTGTTTCCTTTCCTCACTGGGCTATTTTCCCTGTTGGAGCCTCTGGGCTTATAGCATCCTCCTTTTCCAACTAGGGGTGTAGCTTAGCAAGTAATAATAATAATAATAATAATAATAATAATAATAATAATAATAATAATAATCAGATTCATATTTTTGCATTGTAGTTCTGTTTAAAGGTTTAAAGGCCACTCATGAATGGCAGAGGCAAGGGACAGTGACATTACCCTATTGAGCAGGACAATGGCCTAGAGACCGACCATATATACATATGATCAGCGCCCAAGCCCCCTCTTTACCCAAGCTAGGACCAAGGAGGGCTAGGCATTGGCTTCTGATGAGAGCAGATAGTCCTATAGGCTCCCCCAAATCTTTCATCTTTAGCTCATCCTTGGTGAGGTTGCTATTTTATTACCTCTGATAGTAGGGATATTATTATCAGTTATAATGATAATTGTTAATTTTATTATTGTTCATAGTTTATTTTATATATGACATATCTGTTTTTGACGTTGTTAGTGTTTTAGAATAATTTATTGTTAACTTGTTCTCATCATTTATTTATTTCCTAATTTCCTTTCCTCACTGGGCTATTTTTCCCTATTGGAGCCCTTGGACTTATAGCATCTTGCTTTTCCAAATGGGGTTGTAGCTTAGCAAATAATAATAATAATAATAATAATAATAATAATGATGATGTTGTTACTTCTACTGCTATTATTGACGTAATTTTCCTGCTGCTGCAGTAACCACTACTACTGCAAGTAGTAGTAGTAGTAGTAGTAGTATTAATATAAGTATTGGCAGAACCCAGCATTGTTGTTTTGATAGTTCTTGATTAACTTCTCGTGCTGAAGTTCATTATAACTTTGAAGAAACTTTTAGTTTGGTGTTTCATATAAAAGAAAAAAGTTTGTTATAGTTGTGAAGATTTTTTTGATGCGAATGTTATTTTATTTTTCTGTTTATAACTTTATCATTAATGTTACATATTTGTTTATGATATCATAGGCTTCATGATTTGGGTTTTACAATTCTGCATGAAAACGTTTTTTCGCAAGACTTTTCGAAATTTATGTCACTAAAATTCTTCCAGTATATTGTGAGTAAAGCCTTTATTAAATCTGTGTTGAAACATCTCCCGTGGTTCCTTATAGAAGTAATCTTGAAAAAAATGATTAAAAAAACGTCAAATGCCTGGGAATATTTATTCCAGGGTTTTTATCGTTTTAAAAACGGATATATTGACGTAAAGAAGTGATATTACGATCACCAACCTGTAAAAGATAATAACCAAGGTAAATTTACGGTCGTCTGTACTTTACTGAAATACGGTTGAGAACAGTATATTTTTACGGAGAATTTCCGATTAAAATTATTATTATATTTTTACCGCTTTAAAACGGATATATTGACGTAAAGAAGTGATATTTCGATCACAAACCCGTAAAAGATAACAACATAGTAATGTAAAATTACGGTCGCCTGTATTTTACTGAAATACGGCTAAGAACAGTATATTTATACGGAGAATTTCCGATTAAAATTATTATTTTTTTTTACCGCTTTAAAACGGATATATGAACGTAAAGAAGTGATATTACGGTCACCAACCCGTAAAAGATAACAACATAGTAATGTAAAATTACGGTCGCCTGTATTTTACTGAAATACGGCTGAGAACAGTATATTTATACAGAGAATTTTCATCTAAAATTATGTTTTTTTAAACACTGTATCTCTCATGGAACTCTATTTAAACGTATTCCGAGCAAAGAGAGTGCACGAGACCAAACGACTAAAGTCGTGCTAAGCACGTACACTGTGAAATTATAAAGCCTTCCCATATATCTCTCACGGAACTCTATTTAAACGTATTCCGAGCAAAGAGAGTGCACGAGTGTACTAAAGTCGTGCTAAGCACGTAAACTGTTAAATTACGAAGCCTTCCCACATATCTCTCATGGAACACTGTTTAAAACGTATTCCGAGCAAAGAGAGTGCACGAGACCAAACTACTAAAGTCGTGCTAAGCACGTAAACTGCAAAATTACGAAGCCTTCCCCAGTGTAGATTCATGCAGTGGAAAGTTCGGTCGATCTTAATAACATTCGGAATAATATAATTATAAGACTTAATGAATAGGGCGAATGATTTATGTAATGACAGCGCTGGCGTCTAATACGATTACAACTTGGATGCAAGTTCGTAATTCTTTTTTTTTCTTTAATAAAGGTTATGGAAGCTTGGATTGGGGGTTACATAGAATGTTTTTGCATTGTTCCTGTGAGATTGTGAGTTTGATACATACAGATACACACACACACACACACACACACATATATATATATATATATATATATATATATATATATATATATATATATATATATGCATATATATATATATATGTATGTATGTATGTATATATATGTATATATACACATACATATATATATATATATATATATATATATATATATATATATATATATATATATATATAATACATATATATATATGTATATATATGTATATATATGTATGTATGTATATATATATATATATATATATATATATATATATATATATATATATATATATATATATGGGGTGTGTGTGCGCCTTTATATTTGTGTATGTGTGTATGTATATATGTATAAATGTTTTCAAATTTTTACGTTTTTTTTTCGATAGTCATACAAAAAAAAAAACTAATTTACATCGCACCCCTTTTTGCTCTTTTTATTTTAACTGAACTATCCTATTTATTCACACTTAATTACATATTAGCGGTTGAGGTATATCTAATGTTCAGCTTTAGGGTTGTGGTGGCCGATGTGGTAACGTTCCGGACTGGTGAACGCCAGTCTGGGGTTTGAGTCCCCGTCAAACTCTTTAGATTCTTCGGTCGCTGCAACCTTACCATCCTTGTGAGCTAAGGACTTGGAGTTTTGGGGAGCCTATAGATCAGCAGCCATTGCCTGGCCCTCCTCGGTCCTAGCTAGGATGGAGAGGGGCCTTGGGCGCTGATCATATGTATATGGGGTCAGTCTCTAGGCTTAGCAGTCATTGCCTGGTACTCCTTGGTCCTAGCTAGGATGCAGAGGGGACTTGGGCGCTGATCATATGTATATGGGGTCACTCTCTAGGCTTAGCAGTCATTGCCTGGTACTCCTTGGTCCTAGCTAGGATGCAGAGGGGACTTGGGCGCTGATCATATGTGTATATAGTCAGTCTATGGCATTGTCCTGGTCGATAGGACAATGTAACTGTACCTTACCCCTGTCATTCATGAGTGGAGTTTAAACCTTTAGGACACCACTTCTCTCAGCTGCTTCTTCATTCATAATAGGATCTTTTTATCCTACGTTGGTCAGTTGTCTTGTTGCTCCCCAAGTTTCCTTATCATATAGAAGACAGATCTTTATTGAATAAATCATAAGGTTGATCCTCTTGCTAATTCTTATTTACCAGAAAGTTACCCAACTCTCCATTACATCAATAATGCAGCTCTTCTGTTTCTTGCTGCCTGCCCAACCTTATTAGTATTATTATTATTATTATTATTATTATTATTATTATTATTATTATTATTATTAATATGTCCTAAACTACAACCATACTTGGAAAAGCAGGATGCTATAAGCCCAGGGGCTCCAACAGGGAAAATAGCTTAGTGAGGAAAGGAAACAAGGAAAAATAGAATATTTTATGGAGAGTAACAGCATTGAAATAAATATTTCCTAGATCAAATATAAAAACTTAAACAAAACAAGGGTAAGAGAAATAAGATAGAATAGTGTGCCCGAGCGTACTCTCAAGTAAGAGAACTCTAACCCAAGACTGTTTATTTTATATAAGTATGTTTCCATTTTCATAATAATTTTTTTAGC
>NC_090737.1:8425619-8433119 GCF_036898095.1 Palaemon carinicauda
TGTTAATGTTAATGGAGTCTTATCAAATGAATATCCAGTGAACAGCGGAGTACTCAAAGAGAATGTGTTGTCACCTATGTTGTTTATCTTCCTCATGGATTTAATGCGTCGAACAGTCAGAGATGGTGGAGAAAGATTTGACCGAATTGGTGGTAAGGATTTAGTAGACCTAGAGTATGATGATGATGCTGTCCTTGTTAGCAGAACACCACAGGATTAAACAATTAGGTATCTCTTTTGAAAGTAAAGGGAGCGGGAAGGATGTGAAGAATCTTAATTCCTCAGAGCTTTGTCATCTTCTGTCGGAGGCTGCTCGGGTCTGCATTAATTGCAGCGGGCAGCTTTAACGTTAGACGTCGTGGGAGACAGACGAAGGTTTGGTAAGGGATTACAACTTATTAGTGGAGGCTGTTGGCATATGATTAAAAGATAGATAGGAGGCTCATGTAGAAGTCCTTTTGCAGAAGAAGAAAACAGATAGATCATTCATGAGGTCAATCTCAAGATAAATTTGTCACGTAAAGGTTTTAAAGGTCGCTCATGAATGGCAGAGGCATGGGACAGTGACATTGCCCTAGCAATCTGGACAATGCCCTAGAGACTGACCAGATATTAGATGATCAGCGCCCAAGCCTCCTCTCCACCCAAGCTAGGACCAGGGAGGGCAAGGCAGTGGCTGCTGATGACTCAGCAGATAGACCTATAGGCTCCACCAAAACCCCCCAACCTTAGCTCACAAGGATGGTAAGGTTGGAGACACTAATGGCACTAACGAGTGTAAGCGGGACTCGAACCTCCAACTGGCAAACACCAGGTAGAGACGTTGCCAACCAGGCCACAGCAACCCCAAAGATGAAAGTAGAATTAAGACAGGGAGATGAGGGGAATGATAAGCTGAAAGAGGTGAATGTTTGTTAATAGAGAGATTAACTGGCCGTTAAAATATCCGTTAAACTAGAGTTTTAAGAAAATATTGAACTTTTTCTTTTGCAGTTTATCTAATACTTGCAAAAGTTAAGGATTTTTTTTTTATCTAAAGTATTATCTTTGGAATTGTCATTATGTGTATAGTTTATGAGACAACTATACTGTATAACAGCTGCCAAAATTAGGAGGAGGAGGAGGAGAGAGAGAGAGAGAGAGAGAGAGAGAGCCTTACCTTATTGCCTTATTTTTTGTTTGGGTTCCCCCAGGTCCCTCAGTGTGAGGAACCTCGTATATCCACCAGAGAGTTGCTAATACATCTTCCGGTGTATTTTGCATCTTCCAGTCTTGGATGGTCTGGGATGCATCTTAGGTATTTATCGAGCTGATTTTTAAACGCATCTACGCTCACTCCTGATATATTTCTTAGATGAGCTGGCAGCACATTAAATAGTCGCTGCATTATCGATGCTGGTGCGTAGTGGATTAATGTCCTGTGCGCCTTTCTCAGTTTACCTGGAATGCTTTTTGGCACTATTAATCTACCTCGGCTTGCTCTTTCTGATACTTTAAGCTCCATGATGTTTTCAGCAATTCCTTCTATCTGCTTCCATGCTTGTATTATCATGTAGCGTTCTCTTCTCCTTTCTAGACTGTATAGTTTTAAAAATTGCAGTCTTTCCCAGTAATCAAGGTCCTTAACTTCTTCTATTCTAGCAGTATAGGACCTTTGTACACTCTCTATTTGCGCAATATCCTTTTGGTAGTGTGGGTACCATATCACATTGCAGTACTCGAGTGTACTACGCACATAAGTTTTGTAAAGCATAATCATGTGTTCAGCTTTTCTTGTTTTAAAGTGTCTGAATAACATTCCCATTTTTGCTTTACATTTAGCCAACAGTGTTGCTATTTGGTCGTTGCATAACATATTCCTATTTAAAATTACACCAAGGTCTTTAATTGCTTCCTTGTTTGTGATTATCTCATTATTAGGTCCCTTGTATGCATACACCATTCCTTCTCTGTTTCCATAATTTATTGATTCGAATTTATCGGAGTTAAATACCATCCTATTTATCTCCGCCCATTCATATATTTTGTTTAGATCTCTTTGTAGTGAGTTCCTATCTTCATCACAAGTAATTTCTCTACTTATTCTTGTGTCATCGGCGAAACTTCTCACTACGGAGTTTTCAACATCACAGTCTATGTCTGAGATCATAATAACAAATCGCAGTGCAGCTAATACCGTACCTTGGGGCACACCAGATATTACCTGGGCTTCATCTGATTTCTCGTCATTTGCAACCACTATCTGTTTTCTGTTTTGCAGGAATTCTTTTACCCATTTTCCTATCTTTCCCACAATATTATGCTTTCTCATTTTTTTCTCCAATATGTTATGGTCTACCTTGTCAAAGGCTTTTGCAAAATCTAGATAGATCACATCTGTGTCTTTTTCATTTATCATATTATTGTATATGTTTTCATAGTGAGCTATCAGTTGGGTCTGTGTACTTTTTCCAGGTACGAAACCGTGTTGACCCATATTAAACAAATTATTTTTGACCAAATGGTTCATTATTTTCTTTTTTATTACCCTCTCATACACTTTCATAATATGTGATGTTAGACTAACAGGTCTATAATTGCTTGCCTCTAGTCTTGATCCACTTTTGAAGATAGGGGTTATATAAGCTAATTTATGTTTAACATATATCTCGCTCATATCTATACTCTGTCTTAGCAGTATTGCAAGTGGCTTCGCGATAGTGTTTGCAGTTTTTTTAACAAAATCGCTGGAACTCCATCTGGTCCGGCTGCCGATCCATTTTTAATTTCGTTTATAGCCGTGACAATATCTGCTTCATTAATATCTATATCCGTTAGATATTCAACATTTTCTTCTCTCATTTCTGTTTCATTATTCTCATTCGCAATTCTTGGCGTGAACTCACTCTTATATTTTTCTGCTAATATGTTGCATATTTCCTTTTTTTCATTCGTTAGCCGTCCTTCAATTCTTAGAGGGCCTATTTCTATTCTCCTTTTATTCATCTTTTTTGCATAGGAGTAAAGTACTTTGGGGTTTCTTTTTATATTTTGAAGTGTCCTTTCTTCTAAGTCCCTTTTTTCATTTTCTTTCGACTGTATAATCTTTTGTTCTGCATTTTCTATCTTACATTTTATTTCCCTCATTTTCCACACATTTTTTTCTTTTGCAAGATTTTTCTTCCACTTTTTAATTTTCTGAAATAAGATTCTTCTGTCTCTTGGTATGCACGTCTTTTGTTTATTGTTTTTTCGGTACATATTTTTCAACAATTTTCTCCAATATTTTGTACAGTATATCCGTATTTACCTGTATATTATCACTTATAAATACATTTTTCCATTCTTTATTCAGTTCTTCATTTATTTCTGACCATTTTATATTCTTACTGTAAAAGTTATATTTTCCATATCCTTCCCAAAGTTTTGTGCTTTTATTAATTCTGTGATCACTTGCTTTGGAATGAACTATCAATTCTATGACATTGTGGTCTGAAATTCCCGTGTTATACACTATTATTTCTTTAACATAATTCACCTCATTCACAAATACTAGATCTAGGACATTTTCCTTTCTTGTTGGAATGTGGTTTATTTGTTGCATATTATGTTCTAATAGCATATCTTGAAGCTTTTCAAATTGCCTCTTATCTTCTGCGCTACTATTACTATCTTTTTTATATGTATACATACAACCACTTTCTTCTATCCGTTCTTTCCAATCCACGAAAGGAAAGTTAAAATCTCCGGATAGGAGTATATTCCAGTCTTTATGGTTTCTACATATATCATCTATTTTTTCTATTATTATGTCAAACTCCTTAGTGTTTGGGGGTCTGTAAACTACAATATTCATTAGTTTTTCAAATTCAAATTCTACCGCAATCAATTCACATTCTGTGTTGCTGTATTTTTCACATACTTTTCCTTGATTTATGTCTCTTCCATATATTGCGTTTCCCCCTTGATTCCTATTTTTTCTGTCTGATCTATAAGTTTGGAAACCCTTTATCTGGTCATCACTGCCAGTCTCTTGGGAATACCATGTTTCACTTATATTTAATATATCTATTTTTTCAATTTGGGTTAGTTCTTCTAAGAACTCTATTTTCCTTTTAGAGTTACTCGTGACTAAACCCTGTGCATTCATTACTATTATGGTTTGTGTTTCATCCCCATTATTTAATATTGGTAATAATATGGATTCTCCCATGCTTCCTTCCTGTTCTGATATGATGTTCTTTTCTTCATTTCCCGGAATTCTGCCATTAAAAAATCCAACTTTTCTATTATATTTGCTCTTTCGCCTTCATATTTATTTGTGTGTGTATACCTGCAACTGTCCCCATATCTGCACCAACCCCTGGCATTATAGATGCATTCTTTGTAGTTGGGCTCTAAATGTGCAGGTTTGGGTTGAAAGGCCTCATATCTTGGGGCTCTTGGTTCAAAGCGCGGTATATACACGGCCTGCTTTTTTGTTTCTTTTTTTGTTTCTTTTTTGCTTTAATTTTTCTTTTCAGTTTGCTGAGTTTTCTTACTTTCATTCATGGTTGCAGGATGCATATATCGACATTTTTTGTTGTAAATGCATCCTTTTCCTTCTTTTAGGTTTTTGCATATTTTTGGATGGAGATCTCTGCATTCGTCTCCATATCCGTCTAAATACGCACATTTACCATATATTTCATAATTATGGCATATCTTTGGATGCTTGTAGTAGCATCTTTCGCCAAATCTGCAATTCCCTCTTTTCAGCATATTGCAGACTATATCCTTCTTTTCGATTTTTTCTTGTTCTTGCTCTTCCCTAAAATTATGTAGGTCCGGGTAGAGTCTCTTGGGTCTATTATTTGTTTCCATCTGGTAATTTATTTCTTCATAAGTATGTTGTTGGATGGCATCATAGGTTATATCAATGATTTCTTCTGCATCCTTACACATATCCTGTTCATTGTTCTCTTCTTCTTCTTTTTCTTCTTCTTCTTCTTCTGTTTCTTCTTCTTCCTCTTCTTTATCTTCAACTATTTGCAGATTTAGTCTCGACTTAATTATATTTTCTATCCAGACTAAGCATGTTGAGCAGAATACCTTTGTGTCTTTATTTTTTATTTTTTTCTGTATTTCAGCACATGTGGGATGTGTTGGGACATGACAGGCATCACATTTTCTAATCAATTGTTGAGGATTATTAATGGAATACCATATCTTACATGTATTACACCATTTTGGCATTCTTTTTCCCATTGCATCAATCAGCATATTCACCATATTGGACTTCTTATTGTTCTTTGATGGAATGTGTTGATTGATGTAGACTTTCTTTATAAGTCTCTTTAACACTTGGATTTTCTTTGGAATTTCTTCTATTATTTTGCTGATGTTTTCCGCAGATTTGCTCCAGTTTATTGGATCATATTGTTTCAATATGTCTGCGAATATTTTTCCGTCACATTGGTTGACGTTACTAGTGACCTCTGTTATCAGACGGTCGAGCTCTTGTTTCGCCAACTCATGGAATTTATTTTTGCTGAGTCCAGCGATGTCTCTCCAAGCCTTGCCCGTGTTGTACATAGCCATCTTGATTAGATTTTTAGTAATTCACAAGATAACTATTCTATGCCGACGTTTTATCCCACTTCTCCGACCTCAAACTAATCACTGACTATTCACGAAAACTTGTAGCTATATTGCACTCGATAGCCTTTTGTTATCCGCGTTAAATCATGATATTTATAGGGTCGCAAAAGTGTAATCACTAACCGGCACACAGATACAAAACTAAGAGAGAGAGAGAGAGAGAGAGAGAGAGAGAGAGAGAGAGAGAGAGAGAGAGAGAGAGAGAGAGAGAGAGAGAATCTTTGGAATTGTCATAATGTGTATAGTTTATGAGACGACTATATAACAGCGGCCAAAATTGGTAAGAGAGAGAGAGAGAGAGAGAGAGAGAGAGAGAGAGAGAGAGAGAGAGAGAGAGAGAGAGAGAGAGAGAGATTTAGCCTGAAGACAAGTGATGTTAAGCTTCTAATCCTTGTTTTCCTTAAGGGATTTGAGAACTGTTCGTGCTCCTCGAAGGGAAATGACTAAAGGAAATATAGGATTAACGAGAAAACCCGTTTGCAAAGGGATAGCTTCATTGCAACCGTCCGTGAAGGAATTATGCGAGAGGAAAGAAATCAAGAAATATTTTTCTCAAAGAGGAAAGACCACTGTGATGCCATTAGATCGTAAGGGATAAGGTATGCGAACGTTTTTTTTTTTTTTTTTTTTTTTTTTTTTTTTTTTTTTTTTTTTTTTTTTTTTTTTTTTTTTTTTTTTTTTCTCAGAGGAAATAAAAGCAGATATAGGGAGGGACACCAGATCGTGTTTTGTTTTACACGTGGAGGGTGTCTTTGGCCAAAAGAAAGAATTTATTGATGATTTGCTCTTTCAGTTTAAATTATAAAACGTTTGCACAATGCTGACAAATTGTTCGTTTGCCTGGTGCAACTTCGAGAGGAACAAATATATTTACACAGATATATATATATATATATATATATATATATATATATATATTTATATATATATATATGTATATATATATATATATATATATATATATTTATGTTTATATATATATACAGTATATATATGTATATATATATATATATATATATATATATATATATATATATATATATATATATGTATATATATATTGTATGTCAGTCCATTTCTTATTATTTATCAAAATATTCAACATAAGTACACAACCATATACAATATCCCAAACATATCACTGTGCTTAAAATCAATTGAGATATAGAATGTATGATAATTGGCCACTAAGACAGTCCATGTATTAGACGGTTTTTTAATGAGCTGTTATCGTAGTTTATTTTTTATTGATGTTTTGAGCCTGGTTATTACCATTGCTGCATATTATAAATTACGTGTACCGTGGACAGCACAATCACTTCAATGTTGCTCACACTGAGTTCGGCGGTCAATGACAACAACAGTAAAATCAAAGGGATTTGAGAATACGGTGATTAGCTTGTTCATGAAGATTGGGTCGTAGATGGCTAAGTTTAGTAAGATTTAATTGCGTTGTATTAGGTATACATGTACTTTACATATGATAGGATATTTTGTATATATACATATATATGTATATGTATATACTCCTACTGGGTCTGTGTGCAGAACATCAACTTGTGGTAACCAACACCATCTTCCAGTTACCAAAGCGACAAAAGACCACGTGGAGACACCCACGGTCTAAACACTGGCACACCCTGGACTACGTCCTGACCAGAGCCAGAGACCGAGGAGACGTCCGCATCACCCGATCCATGCCCGGAGCGGACGACTGCTGGACGGACCACAGACTCCTCATCTCCCGACTCTCCGTGACGACCCTACGACCACCCAGAAGGGCACCTGACAGCGTACCACACCAACGCTTTGATTGTAGTAAGCTCCGCAACCCACAGGTGGCACAGAACTACAAGGAGGCCTGCGAACAATACCTCGCAG
>NC_090737.1:8438720-8441220 GCF_036898095.1 Palaemon carinicauda
AAAAACACCATGCTGTTTCCTCGCAATGGGACGCACGCAATCACACATACATACAAATAAAACAAAAATCTGTTTCCTCGTAATGGGACGCGCGCAATCACACACACACACACACACATACACAAAAACATGCTGTTCCCTCGCAATGGGGCGCACGCAATCACACACACACAAATAAACACCAAACACCCTACTGTTCCTTCGCAATGGAACGCACACACGAAGAAAAAACCACCATGCTGTTCCCTCGCAATAGACGCACGCAATCACACAAACACACACACACACACACATACACAAAAACATGCTGTTCCCTCGCAATGGGGCGCACGCAATCACACAAACACACACACACACACATACACAAAAACATGCTGTTCCCTCGCAATGGGGCGCACGCAATCACACAAACACACACACACACACATACACAAAAACATGCTGTTCCCTCGCAATGGGGCGCACGCAATCACACAAACACACACACACACATACACAAAAACATGCTGTTCCCTCGCAATGGGGCGCACGCAATCACACAAACACACACACACACACATACACAAAAACATGCTGTTCCCCTCGCAATGGGGCGCACGCAATCACACAAACACACACACACACATACACAAAAACATGCTGTTCCCTCGCAATGGGGCGCACGCAATCACACAAACACACACACACACACACATACACAAAAACATGCTGTTCCCTCGCAATGGGGCGCACGCAATCACACACACACAAATAAACACCAAACACCCTACTGTTCCTTCGCAATGGAACGCACACACGAAGAAAAAACCACCATGCTGTTCCCTCGCAATGAGACGCACGCAATCACACAAACACACACACACACACATACACAAAAACATGCTGTTCCCTCGCAATGGGGCGCACGCAATCACACAAACACACACACACACACATACACAAAAACATGCTGTTCCCCTCGCAATGGGGCGCACGCAATCACACAAACACACACACACACATACACAAAAACATGCTGTTCCCTCGCAATGGGCGCACGCAATCACACACACACAAATAACACCAAACACCCTACTGTTCCTTCGCAATGGAACGCACACACGAAGAAAAAAACCACCATGCTGTTCCCTCGCAATGAGACGCACGCAATCACACAAACACACACACACACACATACACAAAAACATGCTGTTCCCTCGCAATGGGGCGCACGCAATCACACAAACACACACACACACATATACACAAAAACATGCTGTTCCCCTCGCAATGGGGCGCACGCAATCACACACACACAAATAAACACCAAACACCCTACTGTTCCTTTGCAATGGAACGCACACACGAAAGAAAAAACCACCATGCTGTTCCCTCGCAATGAGACGCACGCAATCACACAAACACACACACACCACACATACACAAAAACATGCTGTTCCCTCGCAATGGGGCGCACGCAATCACACAAACACACACACATACACAAAAACATGCTGTTCCCCTCGCAATGGGGCGCACGCAATCACACAAACACACACACACACATACACAAAAACATGCTGTTCCCTCGCAATGGGGCGCACGCAATCACACAAACACACACACACACACATACACAAAAACATGCTGTTCCCTCGCAATGGGGCGCACGCAATCACACACACACAAATAAACACCAAACACCCTACTGTTCCTTTCGCAATGGAACGCACACACGAAGAAAAAACCACCATGCTGTTCCCTCGCAATGAGACGCACGCAATCACACAAACACACACACACACATACACAAAAACATGCTGTTCCCTCGCAATGGGGCGCACGCAATCACACAAACACACACACATACACAAAATACATGCTGTTCCCTCGCAATGGGGCGCACGCAATCACACAAACACACACACACTCACATACACAAAAACATGCTGTTCCCTCGCAAATGGGGCGCACGCAATCACACACACACAAATAAACACCAAACACCCTACTGTTCCTTCGCAATGGAACGCACACACGAAGAAAAAAACCACCATGCTGTTCCCTCGCAATGAGACGCACGCAATCACACAAACACACACACACATACACAAAAACATGCTGTTCCCTCGCAATGGGGCGCACGCAATCACACAAACACACACACCACCACATATACACAAAAACATGCTGTTCCCTCGCAATGGGGCGCACGCAATCACACACACACAAATAAACACCAAACACCCTACTGTTCCTTCGCAATGGAACGCACACACGAAGAAAAAACCACCATGCTGTTCCCTCGCAATGAGACGCACGCAATCACACAAACACACACACACACACATACACAAAAACATGCTGTTCCCTCGCAATGGGGCGCACGCAATCACACACACACAAATAAACAACAAAACACCCTACTGTTCCCTCGCAATGGGACGCACGCAATCACACGCACACAGGAAAAAAACACCATGCTGTTCCTCGCAATGAGACGGACGCAATCACACACTAC
>NC_090737.1:8451220-8466220 GCF_036898095.1 Palaemon carinicauda
AGAGAGAGAGAGAGAGAGAGAGAGAGAGAGAGAGAGAGAGAGAGAGAGAGAGAGAAAACCTGTAAGACATATATTAAGAAACAGGCAAAAGAGGCAAATAAAGTCTACGTCCCGGGCCAACTAGATTCACACAATCCCAGTTGATTAAACCTGCCCTGCACAGATTTATCTATGTAGATCAAGGCTCTTTCTTCCCTTTGCCTTCTTTGCAGCATCTGCCAAATAAGAAACTTAGGGGCATAGATGTCTATCATCCGGAGAGAGAGAGAGAGAGAGAGAGAGAGAGAGAGAGAGAGAGAGAGAGAGAGAGAGAGAGAGAGAGAGAGAGAGAGTAAGGCGGACTAGTTAATTTTTCATTGTCTGCTGGTTTCAATTCATATACAGTTAATGGTTAAAGCTTGTGAATGCAACTAGATTATAAACTGGAAAACTGGAAGTTCATTTTTCATTGTCTGCTGTTTTCAATTCATGTACAGGTACTAGTTGAGGGTTTTGAATGCAACTGGATTATAAACTGGAAAACTGGAAGTTCATTTTTCATTGTCTGCTGTTTTCATTTCATGAAGTCACTAGTTAAGGGGTGTGAATGCAACTAGATTGTAAACTGGAAAACTAGTAGAAGTTAATTTTTCAGTGTATGCTGTTTTCATTTCATGTACAGTTAATGTTTAAAGGTTGTGGATGCACCTGGATTATAAACTGGAAGTTAATTTTTCATTGCATGTTTTTATTTTATTTCATGTAATTACTAGTCAAGGGGTGTGAATAAAACTAGATTATAAACTGGAAAACTGGAAGTACCTTTTTCATTGTATGCTGGTTTCATTTCATGTACAGTTACTAGTTGAGGGTTGTGAATGCAAGGAGATTATAAACTGGAAAACTGGAAGAAGTTCATTTTTCATTGTTTGCTGTTTTCATTTCATGTAGTTACCAGTTAAGGGTTGTGAATGCAACTAGATCATAAACTGGAAAACTAGAAGAAGTTCATTTTTCACTGTATTCTGTTTTCATTTCATGTAGTTACTAGTTAAGGGTTGTGAATGCAACTAGATTATAAACTGGAAAACTGGAAGGAGTTCATTGTTCATTGTTTGCTGTTTTCATTTCATGTACAGTCACTAGTTAAGGGTTGTGAATGCAACTAGATTATAAAATGGAAAACTGGAAGAAGTTAATGTTTCTTCTGTTTTCATTTCATGTACAGTTACTAGTTAAGGGGGTATGAATGCAACTGGATTATAAACTGGAAAACTGGAAGTTCATTTTTCATTGTATGTTTTTTTTTATTTCATGTAGTTACAAGTTAAGGGGTGTGAATGAAACTTAGATTATAAACTGGAAAACTGGAAGTACCTTTTTCATTGTATGCTGGTTTTTATTTCATGTTCAGTTACTAGTGAAAGGGTGGGAATGCAATCAGATTATAAACTGGAAAACTGGAAGAAGTTCATTTTTCTTCTGTTTTCATTTCATGTACAGTACTAGTTAAGGGGGTGTGAATACAACTACAGTAGATTATAACCTGGAAAACTGATAAATAACCTATATTCTGATAAGATATTGGTAAAAAAAAAAAATCCAAACTCGTACAATTAAATATAGATTTCAAGAAATGCTTAACACTAACTTGCCCTGTTATGTACAGTACAAATTGGATGAAGTATTTTAGTACTACTATCTTCGTGGTAATTTGTTCATTTTTGTTCTCTTTGTACGTTATTATACATTTTTATATTATTGCAAATATATTTTACATTACTAGACCTTGGGAGGATTAAAAAAACACGAAACCGCTTGGTCCACTTTACACACACACACACACACACACACATATATATATATATATATATATATATATATATATGTATATATATGTATATGTATATATATACACACACACACATATATATATATATATATATATATACATACATATATATATATATATATATATATATATATATAAAAGGAAGGCGAACGAATGCAGAAACCTTTATTCAGATCACCAAGCTCTCCGAATATGACCTAACATATATGAACATATTCCCTTTTCTCGTGTAACAGTGAGAGTATAGAGGCTATATATATATATATATATATATATATATATATATATATATATATATATATATATACACACACCAAAATCAAACCTCTGTTCTCTAGTCTTGGGTAGTGCCACAGCCTCTGTACCATGGTTTTCCACTGTCTTGGGTTAGAGTTCTCTTGCTTGAGGGTACACTCGGGCATACTAACTCGGGCATACTATTCTATCTCGTTTCTCTTCTTCTTGTTTTGTTAAAGTTTTTATAGTTTATATAGGAAATATTTATCTAAATGTCATTGTTCTTAAAATATTATTTTTATTATTTTTCCTTATTTCCTTTCCTCACTGGGCTATTTCCCTGTTGGGGCCCCTGGGCTTATAGCATCTTGCTTTTCCAACTAGGGTTGTAGCTTAGCAAGTAATAATAATAATAATAATAATAATAATAATAATAATAATAATAATAATATATATATACATATATATATATATATATATATATATATATATATATATATATATATATATATATATATATATATATACATATATATAAACTTCCTTTATGGACCATCAATCATTTTCTACTACGGTGAGAAATCTAACTCCCTACGTAAAATATGACCGATTCGCTTTCCTTAACTGTTTTCTTCCAGCAGAGGGAACTTAACTTTTAAAGCAAAGGTGCTTTGACGCATCAGCATTTTGCTTTGTGTGTCTTTTAAATATGTTATCATTTTTTTTTCTTTGACTTGAAGGACAGAGGGTGTTTTAATTAGGAGAGAATAGCTAGCTAATTTGCCGTAAATGTCAATTTAAACATGTATTTAAATTTGGAAGTAGTCTTCTTCAGAATGCTATAATAATAATAATAATAATAATAATAATAATAATAATAATAATATCAACAACAACAACAATAATAATAAATAATGAATAATAAATAATAAAATGAATAAATAATAAAAATAAAAATAAAAATAATGAAAATCGTACAACTACTACTACTACTACTACCACTACTACTACTACTACTACTACTACTCCTACTACTACTACTACTAATACTAATAATAATAATAATAATGATAATAGTAATAGTAGTAGTAACAGTTGCAGTAGTAGTGGTAGTAGTAAACAAATAACCATCGCACGATTATGCTAACACTTTCGTATTACTTGATATAATTTCATTAACTGAATGTTCCTGAATTCCATGTTTTATTCTCGTTTCATTCAAGTAGCATTTTCTATCATATCTATCAAACTCGTTAGTTTCTTTGGTCGTTGCAACCTCACCCTCTTTGTGAGTTAAGGATTGGGGGTTTGGGAGAATTTATAGGTCTATCTGCTGAGTCATCAGCAGCCAATGCCTGACCCTCTTTGGCCCTACCTTGGGTGGTGAGGGGGCTTAGGCACTGATCATATGTATATATGTCCTGCTTGATAGGGGAATGTTACTGTCCCTTGCCTCTGCCATTCATGAGCGTCCTTTAAACCTTTAAACCTTCAATACTCACCCATCTTTAGGCAATATAACTAATTATAAAAAAAAAGGAATTAATCAAGTGAGCAATGCTGAAGCAAAAGGATTTCTTAACATCCGGATGGTTATATATCTCTTCCTTTAAATGATAGTAATTTAAACTTATTTAAAATTTCATTTCATTAAATTAAAGACAATTATTAATCCTTCTCATGTTGAATTCATATATATATATATATATATATATATATATATATATATATATATATATATATATCACTCTCCAGCTACGCCAACACACTGTTTAAGGTGGACTTCAATATCCGGTAGAGTTAATTCTGATTGATTGGCAATTAAACTTAAAACAAGTAATTGTAGTATATCTTGGACACCACAGGAAAAAAAAAATTTCACAAAGATAAACGACATACAGCTAAAAGAATGAATTAATTTCGGAAAAAAAAAAACACCATGGAATTACGGATGGTAAAATAAACAATCGAAGATATAAAACAAAATAAAAAAAAGAGAGTAAAAATATCAACTGAATATGAGGACTAACAAATGATATTGAATCCGAGAGCCTTATTATTATTATTATTATTATTATTATTATTATTATTATTATTATATACATATATATATATGTGCATATACATATACATATATATATATATATATATACATATATTATATGTAAATATATATACATACATATGTATAAATATGTATATATGTATATATATATATATATATATATATATATATATATATATATATATATATATATATACATTTAACACACACACACACACACACATATATATATATATATATATATATATATATATATATATATATATATATATACAGCTATCGGAAAATTATTGTACAAGCACTGATATACCCGCATACATTCTTCCCAGTGTTTACTTTAAAACATATAATTCTTTAACAAGTTATTTACAGAATTCGTGAGTAAAAGTATATTTATAAATCTAGCACTTCTTTACAAGAAATTTCCATTATTTCGTCAAACCATAAAGACGATATAAAAGCTACTGCCGAATTGAACTAGACTCGGGCACAATATTCTACCGTATTTCTCTTCCTCTGGTTTTATTAAAGTTCTTATAGTTTATATAGGAGATATTTTCTTTAATGTTGCTACTGTTCTAAAGATATTTTATTTTTCCTTTCCTCACTGGGCAATTTTCTCTGGGCTTATAGCATCCTGCTTTTCCAACTAGGGTTGTAGCTCAGCAAGTAGTAGTAGTAGTAGTAGTAGTAGTAGTAGTAGTAGTAGTAGTAATAATAAAAATAACAACAACAACAACAACAACATTAAAAATAATAATAATAATAATAATAATAATAATAATAATTTAAAAAAAAAATAGGTATTTCTACCATTCCAGAATCCAATGAATGCAATCCAACGCACATTGCACTTCCATTACAAAACAAATATCTTACTATTTTGTTTACAAATATGAAGACTAAAACTGACATTTCAACTCATGCTTGATAACACTTTTTAACACTAGGATGGCCGAGGTGTCGTTTTCGACACCTTCAAATTTTTAACTAATTAGTATGGAATAACTGATTTTGGCTCAATGCTGAGTCTTATAGACAATTATTAAATTTTTAAAAAGATGCTTAACAGACCTAATTTTTAAAAAAATATTCAGTGGAATAGCTGATATTTGAGGTTTTACCTTAAATGGCCAAGGTGTCGTTTTTGACACCTAGGCTATTTATATGGTAAATTCATTTAAAAACTCCTCACAAGCAATAATATTTGTGTTTGTGTCCCCTATCTATATATCTATCTATTTATACACACACACACACACACACATATCTATATAATGACTTTCTTTCAGTATGAGGTATACTATATATTTGTGAATTTCTTTTCAGACTTGTTATTCCTGACTTGAATATCCTTGAGAATTCTGTGTTTCGTGATCCTTGGCAAAGGAAACAGTTACTAAGCACTCATCATTCATATTAGCTTAGTGGTAGTCATACTGAATATATTAGAGATGGCTGCTTCACGGTGTAAGGGAAATAAAGATTTCTATACTGTAGAAGAAGCATTGAATATTATCTTCCAATCAGAAGATGAAGTTTCAAGTGATGGTAGTGATGGTAGTGAAAATGAGTTTTTACCACAAAAAGAAGTTTCTTCAAGCTCATCAGTTTCTGATGACTATCAAGATAGTGAAGACGAATCCACTAGACAAGCAAGTACCTCATCAGATATACAAGCAAGCATTTCTACAGATAGAAATACCATCATTACACGGCATGGGATTGCCTGGGAACCTTTATCATCATCTCGGAAAGGAAGATATAGCCAAAGTCACGTATTTAAAGCTACTTCTGGTATTTCAAAAACTGTGAAAAATGTAGCTGCAGAATCCCCATATTCTGCTTGGAGAATCTTCATTGATGAAACTATGCTACAGAAAATTCATAAATGGACAATCAGTGAAGGAAAAAATCACGATGAAAGCTGGGTGTTATCCTTAGAAAAGTTTGAGGCCTACATTGCTTTGACATATGCAAGGGGAGTGTACGGAAAAGCTCACAGTGCAGATTTTTTGTGGAATAAAACCTATGGACCAAAAATATTCGGAGAAACCATGTCTAGAAGTGATTACAAGAAAATACATAGATTCATTAGGTTTGACAACAGAAGCACAAGGTCAGAGAGGATCAAAAGTGACAAATTTACCCACATTAGAGACATTTTTGACCTATTTGTTGAAAATTGCAGAGGTGCCTATATACTAACATACAGTTTGACAATTGACGAACAGCTATTGCCCATGAAAAACATGTGCCCATTCATTGTATTTATGCCAAATAAACCTGATAAGTTTGGAATGAAATTTTAGGTCCTTACAGAGGTAGAAAACAAATACATTGTAAATGTGATCCCCTACTTAGGAGCCATAGAAAAGGAATCAAGGTTAGGGGTTCCCTTGGCGGAACATGTTGTGCTCAGTCTTACTGAAGTTGTGAAGAACAAAGGCTATAATGTAACAACAGACAACTTTTTTACATCTCTTGAAGTTGCAAGGAAACTGCAAGATAGAGCTACTTCAATTGTCGGTACTGTGAGAGGAAACAGCAAGCATCTGTCGAAAGAAATGACTTTACAAGAAAAGGGAAAAAGTATGAATCCAAATTCTATTTTCAAGATGAAAGTGAATGCATTTTTGTTAATTATCAATGCAAAGCTAATAAAAATGTGTGCCTCTTATCAACAATGCATAGTTCTCCAACAATTTCGGAAGGTGAGAAGAAGAAACCAGCAGTCATTGATTTCTATAATGCTAATAAAGTAGGAGTAGACGTAGTCGACCAAAGGCTCCGAAAGTACAGTACACGTTGTGCTACAAGACGTTGGCCCCTTGGAGTTTTTTGTAATATACTGGATATGGCAGTTATAAATGCATGGATTATATACAAACTAGCATCAGGGAGAACAATTAGTAGGAAGGAGTTCATTTTGGAGCTCATTGAAAGTCTTAGGCATGCTTATGTTCAGAAGAGAAGCTTACCGAATCTTGCAGATGTGCCCTCCACAAGCTCATCATTACCTAAGAAATGTCGCAAGTGTCATGGTAGAAAATGTTCAAATGCTACGATTACTGTTTGCCAAGTATGCAAAAAACCTACTTGTGGCAAATGTGCAAAGGATGAAACTAGGGTAGTGTTTGTAACATGTAAAGATTGTGGAATCTAAGATATTGATAAATAATTGGCCTACAGGATTGTAAAAAGAATGTTATAGCCTACTTCAAAATGATGTCAAATGTTATGTAATAAAAATATTCTTTAATAAACTATGTATTGCAAACATATGAGTTATTTCATTAACCATATATGATTATTTTTCATGCCAAATTTCAATAAAAATCATAAGGTGTCGAAAACGACACCTCGGCCATTTTATATATATCAAAGGAGCTGGCCATCCTAGTGTTAAATAGGATGTAGGGAAGCTTATGTTCAAACAATCATTTAAGCTCCATCATCGTTCATGCGTTATATATAAGAGTCCAAAAATAGAAACCATGGAACGACTGGCTATTTTTTTATGCTGTTAGGAAAGCAACTAATAGCTTTAACTCTATCTTTGGATACTCCTTGTGTGTGTGTGTGTGTGTGTGTGTGTGTGTGTGTGTGTGTGTGTGTGTGTGTTTAGAACAAAATATGAAAGAAATTTAATTTTGATTTACAAATGCCTGTACTGTATATATATATATTCGTACTCTTACTAAATATACCATACATATATATATATATATATATATATATATATATATATATATATATATATATATATATATATATATATATATATGCCTTATTGCCTTATTACCTTATTTTTTGTTTGGGTTCCCCCAGGTCCCTCAGTGTGAGGCACCTCGTATATCCACCAGAGAGTTGCTAATGCATCTTCCGGTGTATTTTGCATCTTCCAGTCTTTGATGGTCTGGGATGCATCTTAGGTATTTATCGAGCTTATTCTTAAACACATCTACGCTCACTCCTGATATGTTTCTTAGATGAGCTGGCAGCACATTAAATAGTCGCTGCATTATCGATGCTGGTGCGTAGTGGATTAATGTCCTGTGCGCCTTTCTCAGTTTACCTGGAATATTTTTTGGCACTAATAATCTACCTCGGCTTGCTCTTTCTGATATTTTAAGCTCCATGATGTTTTCAGTAATTCCTTCTATTTGCTTCCATGCTTGTATTATCATGTAGCGTTCTCTTCTCCTTTCTGGACTGTATAGTTTTAAAAATTGCAGTCTTTCCCAGTAGTCAAGGTCCTTAACTTCTTCTATTCTAGCAGTATAGGACCTTTGTACACTCTCTATTTGCGCAATATCCTTTTGGTAGTGTGGGTACCATATCACATTGCAGTACTCGAGTGTACTACGCACATAAGTTTTGTAAAGCATAATCATGTGTTCAGCTTTTCTTGTTTTAAAGTGTCCGAATAACATTCCCATTTTTGCTTTACATTTAGCCAACAGTGTTGCTATTTGGTCGTTGCATAACATATTCCTATTTAAAATTACACCAAGGTCTTTAATTGCTTCCTTGTTTGTGATTGTCTCATTATTAGGTCCCTTGTATGCATACACCATTCCTTCTCTGTTTCCATAATTTATTGATTCGAATTTATCGGAGTTAAATACCATCCTATTTATCTCCGCCCATTCATATATTTTGTTTAGATCTCTTTGTAGTGAGTTCCTATCTTCATCACAAGTAATTTCTCTACTTATTCTTGTGTCATCGGCGAAACTTCTCACTACGGAGTTTTCAACATCACAGTCTATGTCTGAGATCATAATAACAAACAGCAGTACAGCTAATACCGTACCTTGTGGCACACCAGATATTACCTGGGCTTCATCTGATTTCTCGTCATTTGCAACCACTATCTGTTTTCTGTTTTGCAGGAATTCTTTTACCCATTTTCCTATCTTTCCCACAATATTATGCTTTCTCATTTTTTTCTCCAATATGTTATGGTCTACCTTGTCAAAGGCTTTTGCAAAATCTAGACAGATCACATCTGTGTCTTTTTCATTTATCATATTTTTGTATATGTTTTCATAGTGTGCTATCAGTTGGGTCTGTGTACTTTTTCCAGGTACGAAACCGTGTTGACCCATATTAAACAAATTATTTTTGACCAAATGGTTCATTATTTTCTTTTTTATTACCCTCTCATACACTTTCATAATATGTGATGTTAGACTAACAGGTCTATAATTGCTTGCCTCTAGTCTTGATCCACTTTTGAAGATAGGGGTTATATAAGCTAATTTATGTTTAACATATGTCTCGCTCATATCTACACTCTGTCTTAGCAGTATTGCAAGCGGCTTCGCGATAGTATTTGCAGTTTTTTTTAACAAAATCGCTGGAACTCCATCTGGTCCGGCTGCCGATCCATTTTTAATTTCGTTTATAGCCGTGACAATATCTGCTTCATTAATATCTATATCCGTTAGATATTCAACATTTTCTTCTCTCATTTCTGTTTCATTATTCTCATTCGCAATTCTAGGCGTGAACTCTCTCTTATATTTTTCTGCTAATATGTTGCATATTTCTTTTTTTTCATTCGTTAGCCGTCCTTCAATTCTTAGAGGGCCTATTTCTATTCTCCCTTTATTCCTCTCTTTTGCATAGGAGTAAAGTACTTTGGGGTTTCTTTTTATATTTTGAAGTGTCCTTTCTTCTAAGTCCCTTTTATCATTTTCTTTCGACTGTATAATCTTTTGTTCTGCATTTTCTATCTTACATTTTATTTCCCTCATTTTCCACACATTTTTTTCTTTTGCAAGATTTTTCTTCCACTTTCTAATTTTCTGAAATAAGATCCTTCTGTCTCTTGGTATGCACGTCTTTTGTTTATTGTTTTTTTTCGGTACATATTTTTCAACAATTTTCTCCAGTATTTTGTACAGTATGTCCGTATTTACCTGTATATTATCACTTACAAATACATTTTTCCATTCTTTATTCAGTTCTTCATTTATTTCTGGCCATTTTATATTCTTACTGTAAAAATTATATTTTCCTTATCCTTCCCAAAGTTTTGTGCTTTTATTAATTCTGTGATCACTTGCTTTGGAATGAACTATCAATTCTATGACATTTTGGTCTGAAATTCCCATGTTATACACTATTATTTCTTTAACATAATTCACCTCATTCACAAATACTAGATCTAGGACATTTTCCTTTCTTGTTGGAATGTGGTTTATTTGTTGCATATTATGTTCTAATAGCATATCTTGAAGCTTTTCAAATTGCCTCTTATCTTCTGCGCTACTATTACTCTCTTTTTTATATGTATACATACAACAACTTTCTTCTATCCGTTCTTTCCAATCCACGAAAGGAAAGTTAAAATCTCCGGATAGGAGTATATTCCAGTCTTTATGGTCTCTACATATATCATCTATTTTTTCTATTATTATGTCAAACTCCTTAGTATTTGGGGGTCTGTAAACTACAATATTCACTAGTTTTTCAAATTCAAATTCTACCGCAATCAATTCACATTCTGTGTTGCTGTATTTTTCACAGACTTTACCTTGATTTATGTCTCTTCCATATATTGCGGTTCCCCCTTGATTCCTATTTTTTCTGTCTGATCTATAAGTTTGGAAACCCTTTATCTGGTCATCACTGCCAGTCTCTTGGGAATACCATGTTTCACTTATATTTAATATATCTATTTTTTCAATTTGGGTTAGTTCTTCTAGGAACTCTATTTTCCTTTTAGAGTTACTCGTGACTAAACCCTGTGCATTCATCACTATTATGGTTTGTGTTTCATTCCCATTATTTAATATTGGTAATAATATGGATTCTCCCATGCTTCCTTCCTGTTCTGATATGATGTTCTTTTCTTCATTTCTCGGAATTCTGCCATTAAAAAATTCAACTTTTCCATAATATTTGTTCTTTCGCCTTCATACTTATTTTTGTGTGTAAACCTGCAATTATCCCCATATCTGCACCAACCCCTGGCATTATAGATGCATTCTTTGTAGTTGGGCTCTATTTGTGGAGATTTGGGTTGAAAGGCCTTTTTTGGTGCATAGTGCGGTATATACGCGGCCTGCTTTTTTGTTTCTTTTTTTGTTTCATTTTTGTTTTTCTTTTCAGTTTGCTGAGTTTTCTTACTCTCATTCATAGTTGCAGGATGCATATATCGACATTTTTTGTTGAAACTGCATCCTTTTCCTTCTTTTAGGGTTTTGCATATTTTTGGATGGAGATCTCTGCATTCGTCTCCATATCCGTCTAAATACGCACATTTACCATATATTTCATAATTATGGGATATCTTTGGATGCTTGTAGTAGCATCTTTCGCCAAATTTGCAATTCCCTCTTTTCAGCTTATTACAGACTATATCTTTCTTTTCTTTTTTTTCTTGTTCTTGCTCTTCCCTAAAAGTATGTAGGTCCGGGTAGAGTCTCTTGGGTCTATTATTTGTTTCCATCTGATAATTTATTTCTTCATAAGTACGTTGTTGGATGGCATCATAAGTTATATCAATGATTTCCTCTGCATCCTTACACATATCCTGTTCATTTTTCTCTTCTTCTTCTTCTTCTTCTTCTTCTTCTTCTTCTTCTTCTTCTTCTTCTTCTTCAACTATTTGCAGCTTTAGTCTCGACTTAATTATATTTTCTATCCAGACTAAGCATGTTGAGCAGAATACCTTTGTGTCTCTATTTTTTATTTTTTGCTGTATTTCAGCACATGTGGGGTGTGTTGGAACATTACAGGCATTACATTTTCTAATCAGTTGTTGAGGATTATTAATGGAATACCATATCTTACATGTATTACACCATTTTGGCATTCTTTTTCCCAATGCATCAATCAGCATATTCACCATATTGGACTTGTTATTGTTCTTTGATGGAATGTGTTGATTGATGTAGACTTTCTTTATAAGTCTCTTTATCACTTGGATCTTCTTTGGAATTTCTTCAATTATTTTACTGATGTTTTCCGCAGATTTGTTCCAGTCTATTGGATCATATTGTTTCAATATGTCTGCGAATATTTTTCCGTCACACTGGTTGGAGTTGCTAGTGACATCTGTTGTCAATCGGTCGAGCTCCTGTTTCGCCAACTCATGGAATTTGGTTTTGCCGACTCCAGCGATGTCTCTCCACGAGTTGCCTGTGTTATACAATGCCATCTTGATCAGATTTTTATTAATTCACAAGATAACTATCCTATGCCGACGTTTTATCCCACTTTTCTGCCCTCAAACTAATCACCGACTATTCACGAAAACTTGTAGCTATATTTCACTCGATAGCCTTTTTGTTATCCACGTTAAATAAGGTTATTTTTAGGGACGCACAAGTGTTCACTTCACCGGCACACAAATACAACTCAGAGAGAGAGAGAGAGAGAGAGAGAGAGAGAGAGAGAGAGAGAGAGAGAGAGAGAGAGAGATTACAAAAGCCATAAATAATCATTCTCACAATCTACGGAAACCTTGAAGATTCATAAGTCTCAAAGGACAGGAATAGCTGACGCTTGGTCTTTTGCTTCAGGTCGAATCACGTAATAATTATATTATATTATATTGAGTTCTTGCAAAATTACTCTCAGAATAAAGAAACATGTATGAAAAAACAAATAATCATGATAGAAAATCTTGCTATGAGGGGATATTTTACGCGAGATGGATAGAGGAAAGGAAATATATTATATATGAGAGATAGAAATATACTGTACATAGATATGTTTCTCCCGATTTTAAGACCAACCCTTTTAAACTCATGCCATCGAGAAATAAGGTGAGATATCACATATTCAACAGAATGACGCACGAAAGATTGTTGTCAACTTAATTACAACTGAATGATACGATGCTTTAGGTTAAATCAAAAGGCCTCGGTTAGATTTCGCCAGTCGTCTCTACCTTGAGGTTTTAATTCAATACTTCTCCATTCATCATCCCCTTCTTCGAGTTTCATAGTTCTCA
This sequence comes from Palaemon carinicauda, assembly GCF_036898095.1. Taxonomy (NCBI): domain Eukaryota; kingdom Metazoa; phylum Arthropoda; class Malacostraca; order Decapoda; family Palaemonidae; genus Palaemon; species Palaemon carinicauda. The sequence goes on from NC_090737.1 coordinate 8,464,328, forward strand.
GCCATGTAGGCCTGGGTTTTCCAACTCTTCTAGTGCTTTGTGGAGACCAAGAGGAACGTTTGGTGAACTGATCTCACTTGGGGAGTGCGAAGGGCATGCCCAAACCAGCTCCATCTACCCTACATCATGATCTCCCACACCTATGGCCAGTCGTCTCTATCTTGAAGTTTTAATTCAATACTTCTCCATTCATCATCTCCTACTTTGCTCTTCATAGTCTTCAGCCATGTAGGCCTGGGTCTTCCAACTCTTCTAGTGCCCTATGGAGCCCATCTGAACGTTTGGTGAACTAATCTCTCTTGGGGAGTGCGAAAAGCATGCCCAAACCATCTCCATCTACCCCTCATCATGATCTCATCCACATGTGGCACTCGAGTACTATCTCTTGTAGTTTCATTTCTAATCCTGTCCTGCCATTTAACTCACAATACCATTCTGAAGGCTTTTTTCTCTAACCTACTAAATCTATTGGAGATTGTTTCATTGTTATACGAAATTAAAATATCTTATTAAGATATATGATGTGCATATGACAATGGGAATTCTTGATATGATTATCCATTTCAATAGATGGATAATGACACGTGCCAGTCTTTTATTAAATGCATATTTAATATCACTTCAATGACTTGGAAAGCCCAGGAGGGACAGTTTATTTTTTAATGCTAGATTTATTTTCACGATGTGCACTATAAAGTTCAATTTCAGAAAGTTTTTTTTTATTAATATATGCTAATAAAAATAAGAATGTAAAGAACGCATGTATATATATATATATATATATATATATATATATATATATATATATATATACACATAAATGTATATATATATATATATCTATAAATACATTCATATATACATACATATATATACATTATATATATATATATATATATATATATATATATATATATATATATATATATATATACACACACACATCCATAGCTCTATTTGAATTTGAAGTAGAATTTATAAAAAAAAAATCCCTTTACAAGAAATAAATAAAAAATGTATCAAAATAAATAGATAGAGGTAGCTGGATCGATAGAGAGATAAAGACCCCCCAAAAAAACAACGTCTATTATAAAGTGGCTCACACTATTGTAGTCCGCAGGCAAAACCGAAAATTCCATCTCAATACCATGTTATCGAATTCACTGGTCTGGAAAATGGCATCAAAAGTTGTAAGCACTTTTTGAGAGGTGAATCGATACAGCATTTTTGGCTTTTATAAATTTTACCCAAAAAACCATTTGATGTCTCTTGGGAACTATACTAATTTTTTTTCAACGAGGCGCATTTGCACTGACTCGCAGCGGTGCCCTTTATGCTCGGAAAATTTTCCTGCTATCTGATTGGTTAGAATTATCATGTCCAACCAATCAGCAACCAGGAAATTTTTCCGAGCTAAAAGAGCACCCCTAAGAAAGCAATGAGTTTGGACCATTTAATGTCTCTTGGGAACTATACTAAATTTTTTTTAATGAGGCGCATTTGCACTGACTCACAGCGGTGCCCTTTAAGCTCGGAAAATTTTCCTGCTATCTGATTGGTTAGAATTATCTTGTCCAACCAGTCAGCGATCAGGAAACTTTTCCGAGCTAAAAGGGCACCCCTCCGTGTCGGTGCAAACCTGCCTCACTAAAAAGAATTGAATATAGGGAGGTCATCCAGTGCCTATATGTAATTAAGTGTAAATTAAGAGGCTTTATGAAAAGAGATTAGTTCGACAAATATTTAACTGGGCTCCATAAGGTACTATACTGTTAAAAAATACCGTAATTTTAATAGGAAATTTTCCGTTAAAATATACTGTTCTCAACCGTATTTGTCAAATACAGGCGACCGTAATTTTTTACCCTACTTTGTTATAATCTTTTACGGGTT
>NC_090737.1:8489814-8497314 GCF_036898095.1 Palaemon carinicauda
AGCTCGGAAAAGTTTCCTGATCGCTGACTGGTTGGACAAGATAATTCTAACCAATCAGATAGCAGGAAAATTTTCCGAGCTTAAAGGGCACCGCTGTGAGTCAGTGCAAATGCGCCTCATTAAAAAAAATTTAGTATAGTTCCCAAGAGACATTAAATGGTCCAAACTCATTGCTTTCTTAGGGGTGCTCTTTTAGCTCGGAAAAATTTCCTGGTTGCTGATTGGTTGGACATGATAATTCTAACCAATCAGATAGCAGGAAAATTTTCCGAGCATAAAGGGCACCGCTGCGAGTCAGTGCAAATGCGCCTCGTTGAAAAAAAATTAGTATAGTTCCCAAGAGACATCAAATGGTTTTTTGGGTAAAATTTATAAAAGCCAAAAATGCTGTATCGATTCACCTCTCAAAAAGTGCTTACAACTTTTGATGCCATTTTCCAGACCAGTGAATTCGATAACATGGTATTGAGATGGAATTTTCGGTTTTGCCTGCGGACTACAATAGTGTGAGCCACTTTATAATAGACGTTGTTTTTTTGGGGGGTCTTTATCTCTCTATCGATCCAGCTACCTCTATCTATTTATTTTGATACATTTTTTATTTATTTCTTGTAAAGGGATTTTTTTTTTATAAATTCTACTTCAAATTCAAATAGAGCTATGGATGTGTGTGTGTATATATATATATATATATATATATAATTTATGTATATATATGTATGTATATATGAATGTATTTATAGATATATATATATATATACATTTATGTGTATATATATATATATATATATATATACATGCGTTCTTTACATTCTTATTTTTATTAGCATATATTAATAAAAAAAAACTTTCTGAAATTGAACTTTATAGTGCACATCGTGAAAATAAATCTAGCATTAAAAAATAAACTGTCCCTCCTGGGCTTTCCAAGTCATTGAAGTGATATTAAATATGCATTTAATAAAAGACTGGCACGTGTCATTATCCATCTATTGAAATGGATAATCATATCAAGAATTCCCATTGTCATATGCACATCATATATCTTAATAAGATATTTTAATTTCGTATAACAATGAAACAATCTCCAATAGATTTAGTAGGTTAGAGAAAAAAGCCTTCAGAATGGTATTGTGAGTTAAATGGCAGGACAGGATTAGAAATGAAACTACAAGAGATAGTACTCGAGTGCCACATGTGGATGAGATCATGATGAGGGGTAGATGGAGATGGTTTGGGCATGCTTTTCGCACTCCCCAAGAGAGATTAGTTCACCAAACGTTCAGATGGGCTCCATAGGGCACTAGAAGAGTTGGAAGACCCAGGCCTACATGGCTGAAGACTATGAAGAGCAAAGTAGGAGATGATGAATGGAGAAGTATTGAATTAAAACTTCAAGATAGAGACGACTGGCCATAGGTGTGGGAGATCATGATGTAGGGTAGATGGAGCTGGTTTGGGCATGCCCTTCGCACTCCCCAAGTGAGATCAGTTCACCAAACGTTCCTCTTGGTCTCCACAAAGCACTAGAAGAGTTGGAAAACCCAGGCCTACATGGCTGAGAACTATGAAACTCGAAGAAGGGGATGATGAATGGAGAAGTATTGAATTAAAACCTCAAGGTAGAGACGACTGGCGAAATCTAACCGAGGCCTTTTGATTTAACCTAAAGCATCGTATCATTCAGTTGTAATTAAGTTGACAACAATCTTTCGTGCGTCATTCTGTTGAATATGTGATATCTCACCTTATTTCTCGATGGCATGAGTTTAAAAGGGTTGGTCTTAAAATCGGGAGAAACATATCTATGTACAGTATATTTCTATCTCTCATATATAATATATTTCCTTTCCTCTATCCATCTCGCGTAAAATATCCCCTCATAGCAAGATTTTCTATCATGATTATTTGTTTTTTCATACATGTTTCTTTATTCTGAGAGTAATTTTGCAAGAACTCAATATAATATAATATAATTATTACGTGATTCGACCTGAAGCAAAAGACCAAGCGTCAGCTATTCCTGTCCTTTGAGACTTATGAATCTTCAAGGTTTCCGTAGATTGTGAGAATGATTATTTATGGCTTTTGTAATCTCTCTCTCTCTCTCTCTCTCTCTCTCTCTCTCTCTGCTGATTGAGCAACTATCATTATTAGAACCCCAACGATGACATGAACATTTTGTCTGTGTTGGCATCTTGGTTCAGGCTAATTATTTTCACTTCTTTCACTTCACCACTCAGATGTTTCGCCTCTCTCTCTCTCTCTCTCTCTCTCTCTCTCTCTCTCTCTCTCTCTCTGTGTGCCGTTCAAGCAACTGTCATCAAAAGAACACCAACAATGACATTCACATTTTGTCCATGGTTGGCATCTTTGTTCAGGCTAACCAATTGGACCTCTTTTATTTCACAACTCACATGTTTTGCCTCTCTCTCTCTCTCTCTCTCTCTCTCTCTCTCTCTCTCTCTCTCTCTCTCTCTCTCTCTGTGTGTGTGTGCTTTTTAAGCAACTGCCATCAATAGAATACTAATAATGACTTATACATTTTGTCCGGGGTTGCCATCTTTGTTTAGTCTAATTATTTTCGACTGCTTTTTCTTCACAAATCACATGTTTTGCCTCTCTCTCTCTCTCTCTCTCTCTCTCTCTCTCTCTCTCTCTCTCTCTCTCTCTCTCTCTCTCTCTCTCTCACAGCACCGATATTTGTGTAGGGTGAAATGAATTTTTCCTTCTTTTTTAGACAAGTCATCAGTAGTACTTCTTTGATGATTGTTCATTACTTCTCATGTAGTTTCCTTATTTCCTTTCCTCACTTAGCTATTTTCCCTGTTGGAGCCCTCGGGCTTATTGCATTCTTCTTTTCCAAATAGGGTTATAGCTTACACAGTAATAATAATAATAATAATAATAATAATAATAATAATAATAATAATAATAGTGCCCTCCCATCAGTGCTTGCAACACCGTCTCCTTTCTCGCCCACTCCTTCATTTCAGGAATACTAATCCACCCTGTGCTAAGAAGAACCCACATTCTCTCCAGGTTCACCCCCTGCAATCGAAGAGACCAGCCTATTCCTTCTACCCCTTAGCCTCCTTACCCGGGAATCCTCCGAATCCCTGGGGTCCGTGCCCCCCCCCCCCCCCCCCCCCCCCCACACACACATTCACTCATCATTGATTCCTCCCTGAATCGAGTTAATGAATTTAATGAGGAAATATTATGACTTCATGTCTGAGGCAGTCTGTTATAAGGAAAAGTTCTAATGAAGCAGGATCTCGGCTATAAATAATGGAAGCATTTGATGACAGTAAGAATTTCAAAATGCAGGTTGATGGACGCTGTTGATGTTACCCTTTGTTTATGATTGTGTTACGTCATTATTTGGCATCAAATAATTTTCTTTAGAAATAAAGTAAATTAACACGGTTAATTTCAGTAGAATTTTACAAATTCTATCCCATCGCGGCTATTAATTTTTCTGCATTAATGCTCTCATCGACATGCCATGTCACTTTTCTATATTACCTTATGCAATGTAATCTCGACTATCTAGTGTGGTATGAAAATCACATTGTAGTAAGTAAATGTTACTTTCTAAGCCAAATTTTTCACTAAAGACTAAATGAAGGGACTGGATTCTGCAGTTTATTAATGTACATTTTCTCGTGTATTGAGCGCTTGCATGCACAATATGAAACATTTTATTTTTTGCAGAAAGATGGCTCGAGCACAGAAGTTCAGTTGGGCAATTAAGAAAGGGGCTTAGTACAACCTGTATATGGAGTTGTAATAAGTAATACTGCAAATTCGCCCTTCTTCATCAATCCACTCGTGCGTGAAATATCCAGCTGGCTTTGGTATTTCAGCAAGGAATAATTAATTACAAACCTCAATAGGCTGCTTGATTATTAATTTTTCACAGAAAATGGACTTTCAAGACAGTTTCAATGCTCTCTCTCTCTCTCTCTCTCTCTCTCTCTCTCTCTCCTCTCTCTCTCTCTCTCTCTCTCTCTGTTGCACTTGTCTCTGCCATTGGTTCACATACTTTATTCAAGGGAGCACACCTTTTTGAAAACATGTTCCGGAATGTTTCATTCTACTAACTGTATATCTTCCCATTTCCATCTATTGCTTGAGTTCGGATATTACTTTTACCTGCTGTTTTCCTCAGGACTTTTTTTTTTTTTTTTTTTTTGGCATCTGGTGCCGAGTTTTTCAAACAAATTAGGCTGCTGACTTATCACTTAATCAATTTTAAATAACGAAAAAAAGGCCTTGACAATAATTCATCGTTTCTGAAGCGCCTGTTTTTCTGTACCTCTGTTATTATTCAGTAGCGTTAACACTTAAACATACATTCCTCACATTTGTTCTGATATCAGCAGTTCCCTAGTTTCTTATCTCATGGCTGACTTGTTTCTCCGGCAGAGAGAGATACAAATTTTGATGAAGTGAAGAGTAATTAATATCAATGTCGGCAGAATCATATTTAATTATCCAATATCGATAGTGCATGAATAAAAAATATTTAAGAACATCAGAATTTGCTTTTTCACTAGAGAGATGTTTGAACCCTTAAGAGCTCCGGAATAAACTTGGCTTACGTTCATCTGCAATGCATCCGACTGAAGTCTTTTCATGCGCAATTTGCTACATCGCCTGAATAGGTTCTGCCAGTCTAAATGACCATCACACCAAGGCAATTGACCTTCTGGAGGGGGATTCACAGATGGCTGCGCTCTCTCTCTCTCTCTCTCTCTCTCTCTCTCTCTCTCTCTCTCTCTCTCTCTCTCTCTCTCATATGGGTTAATCAACCAATGATAACAGCCGTATAAGAATCTCCTACGTTTTTTCTTCTAATATTCCTTGGCTCTCATGTTAAGTTTAAAAGTCCTCGTTTGGCACTGGAGGGATAAGGGCGGTCTTTCTATGCATCTTTTCTGATTAAATGATATACAAGACTTGACTTATTTTTTCTCTTTTTCACCTAGCTTGTGATCAGATTGTTTCTTTTACATCTCCTTTTTCTATGAATGATTTATGGTATCAAACCTGTTGTTAGATACTCCATGTTCCAGAAAGTTAGAACCTTCTTTAGGCATTCTGTTATTTCGAAAGATCGGGGTTGCTTGCGTATTCACAACCCTGTCTCATCATAGGGACAGTAAATTCCCCTACATCCAACGTAGCCTTCCTTCCTTTCGTTATGCATATATATATATATATATATATATATATATATATATATATATATATATATATATATATTTATATATATATACCCTGTATATATATATATATATATATATATATATATATATATATATATATATATATATACTCTAACGGAATTACTAGATGCCCAAATCCTCCATCTTTGAAAAGCGTTCATATAACTTTTTGTTGTACTATCTGCTCGGGCTGACACCAGTAGTTCTGGGATCAGCGGCACCTTCTCAGCCAGCTCTTCTGGTAACTCTTCAATATCATCAGAGAAACACTGGAAAAAACATATTTAGAGGAATAAACAAATAATTAGCGTACATTTCTTCATGTAACAATATAATACAAAGAAAATCTTCAAATTTACTTCTACCATCTTATCACATATTATAATGGCTTGTCAGACAAGACGGGCAATCTACTCAACTCCTCCGTCTAGCAATTATACTGGCAGCCACGCCAACAAATACAAGATTCTTTATTTGTAGAAGCACTAACCATTCACAATGGTGAAACATATTTTAACATATAATTTTTAATGCTAACATTCTAAATGACAGGTCCACATTTCCAAAAATTCCTGCACCTTTTTTACATGTCACATAATATTCTTTCTGTTTGGGCAGATCCATGCAGTCTACAACATACTCAATAAAATTATTGCCCCTCCATAAGAGATGCCAAAATGAGGCAGATTTCCATACAGGAATAATTATGATTCCTCTTGCATTTTCTTTCAACATTTTTGAGAGTACTCTAGTTACAAGTGTAACAGGTGGTACAAAAAGACCAAATTTTCCATTCCAATTTGCACTAAATGCATCAACTCCTGCACAAAACTCATTCCAGAATCTACTGTAAAATACAGGTAGCTTGGCATTGTGAGGAGAAGCGAACCAATCAATATCAATGGTACCCCATTTTTCAATAATGAGATTAATTATAAAGGGAGATAACCCCCAATCATCTTTTTCTACTATTTTAGAGAGGTAATCTGCAATTTGGTTCTTTTCCCTGGGAATCCACTGAATATCTACAATAATTGAATGTTTAACACAAAAAGAATGAATTTTGAAAGCTAGATCTTGTAATTCTGCTTTCATTGATCCTTTTTCAATAATGCTACAAACACCTTGGTTGTCTGTGAACCACTTAACCCTGTTTGAAGCAAGAACGATGCTTGAAGCTTTAAGCAATTTAAATACCGCCATAAGTTCCCTCCAAGTAGACGACTTCACAGCCTCCTCAATGCCCCAAGGCCCGTGAACCATACCATTTGGTGTATTCACTTCATATCCAGAATAACCTATTGTACTTGCATCAGTATAAGTAATTTTGGTGTAAGAAGGATTGTGATTCAGATGCCTACGATTGATTTCAGTCAAATTCTTCTTCCAAAACTATAACTGTTCCAAACTCCGAGTAGATAACTTTATGAAATATGACCAATTTGGTGCTAAAGAAATATCAGTGCTCAAATATCTTGTCATGAACTAGCACAAATTACCAACAACAATTGACATAGAAATAATCTGCCCTACAAAACTGGCAAATCTTTTTTAACATGAACTCGCCTATGTTGTCTCCTACTATTTTCAATCTCTAACATCGTGTTCACAGCTTTATCGATTCTCCTTTTAGGTATGGAAATAGTAAAATCCTTAGAATTTAAAAATGCCCCTAGAAACTCAATTTTTTTTACTGGCTCCCACTGAGATTTCTCAACATTTGGAACAAAACCAGAAGTAATCAGATCATTTTTGATAGAATTTGCCATTTCTAAACAAAGATCGTATGTATCATTACAACCAAAACCATCATCTAGAAATAACATAACCTTTTTTCCTTCACCTCTCCATTTGGAGATGAGAGAGCTTGTTAATCTAACAAAACAATATGGTGCACTTGAAATTCCAAACGGTAGTACTAAAAATTAAAAAAATTGTTTTTCACCCTGTTTATTTTGCCATGCAATGCCCACATAATCAGTATGTGGAGGATAAATTGAAACAAAATGATAGGTGCTATAAATATCAAACTTAAATGTGAAAGAATTTGGCTTTAAATATTCTAAAACTAACCTTAGATCTTCATCCTTTATGGATTGTTTCCTTAGATGTTGGTTAACTATCCTGAGATCTAATATCAATCTCTTTTTCCCCTTGGTTTGAACAGAAACTGTCAAAGGATTTACAATACATGGCGGCTCTATACATTTTTCATCTAATCCCCTATCCAATAAGTTCGAAATGGCCTCCTCAACAAAAATTGGTT
>NC_090737.1:8500154-8507654 GCF_036898095.1 Palaemon carinicauda
GCTGCGTTGAGTATAAGAATAAAACTTTAGCTAGATGTATTGTTTTTAAAGAGGTCTGTTAGCAACAACCTCGAACCTTAATATTTAAAGGTTTAAAGGCCGCTTATGAATGGCAGAGGGCAGGGACAGTGACATTGTCCTAGCAAGCAGGGCAATGCCCTAGAGACTGACCATACCTTATATGGCCAGCGCCCAAGACCACTCTCCACCCAAGCTAGGACCAGGGAGGGCCAAGCAATGGCTGCTGATAACTCAGCAGATAGACCTATAGGCTCCCCGCAAACCCACAACTTTAGTTCACAAGGATGGTAAGGTTGCAGACACTAATGGCACTAACGAGTCTGAGCGGGACTCAAACCCCCGACTGGCTAACACCAGGCAAAGATGATATGTTAACATGGGAAAAGAAGAGCATATTGAAAATATTTTTTTTTTACTGCCACAGCAAGTCAATTAAAATATCTGTGATACTGTAGAACCTAAAATGTGATACTTAAGGCAGATATACCAAGATCAGATATTCAATATAATATCACCTTAACCACTGCGTCTTCCAAAATAAACTTAGAGATTCTTAGGTGAAGAATTTAACAATCCGCGTACTTTTGAATAGCATTTAAATCACGTACTATAAGTAAATGCAGATATTCAATATTACAGTATATCACATTAAGCACTATGTCCTCTAAAATAAACTTGAGATTCTTAAGTGAAAAATTAAACGATCCACATACTTTTGAAATCACGTACTATAAGTAAATATAGTGAGGATATTTATTTCGGAAGAACTACTATAATAAGGAATGAAGAGGTAAATCAAATGTTAACCATACTTAGGTATTTTATCATAAAAAATTAAGAAGGCTTCCGAGTCTCTGACGTTTTCATAATGCTTAAACAACTCAAAACTAAATCAATTCATCACAATCGTTGTGATATTTTAAAGCATTCGCATATATCAACAGTGTATAATGCACTTAATGTTTTTAAAATATTTTATTTTAATTGTTCATTACTTCTTATATCGTTTATTTATTTCCTTGTTTCCTTTCTTCACTGGGCTACTTCTTCACTGTTGGAGCCTTCGAGCTTATAGCATCTTGCTTTTCCAACTAGGGTTGTAGCTTAAATAAATAAATAAATAAATAATAAATAATAATTAATAAATATTAATAACAAAATAATAATAATAATAATAATAATAATAATAATAATAATAATAATAATAATAATAATAATAATAATAATACTTCTGAACAGAAAATCAGCGCGATTACCTAAATTTAAAAATTTATAAAATAAAGACACATCTCAAAAGACAAAAACTAAACAATGTTATTATATACATAGTTACATGAATAAATAAATCATTAATTTTTTCAAGAAATATCGGTCAATTATAATGCCATTTGTATGACCTAAAATTAAATATATTTCTTTCTTGGTTTAGCATGATTTATTATTATTATTATTATTATTATTATTATTATTATTATTATTATTATCATCATTATTATTATTATTATTATCTATGCTACATCCCTAGTTGGAAAAGCAAGATGCCAAGTTCAAGGGCTCCAAAAGGAATAAATAACCCAGCGAGGAAAGGAAATAAGGAAATTAATAAACGATGAGAAAAAATCAACAATAAAATGGATATTCTCTATTCGTCGCAGTAAAAGCAATTCAATTGTGATGCACATAAAAATTGTACAAACCATTCAAAAAAAAAAAAAAAAAAAAAAAAAAAAGTATAATGTTCCGAAATTTATTACGTGGAAGTATTAAAGTTTAATACCGTATTTAGTCACCATGTAGCGAATAACTCTTTATGTATTCAGCCAAAAAAAAAACATTCGATATTTTTATGATAATATTCATATACCCTTAAAAGCACTATTATTATTATTATTATTATTATTATTATTATTATTATTATTATTATTATTATTATTATTACTTACAAAGCTATAACCCTAGTTGGAGAAGCAGGATGCTATAAGCCCAGGGGCTCCAGTAGGGAAAATAAGCCCAGTGAGGAAAAGAAAAAAGGAAAATACAATATTTCAAAGAGTAACAACATTAAAACAAATATCTCCTAGTGATATTATTCACTTTATAAGAACATTAACACATCCGTTATGAAAATAGCTATATCAGCGTAATAAAATTCACAAAATCTGACACATTAGGAAAAGTAATAACAAACTTCAGCCGCGTGTAGGGAATTAATTTACTGGAAGGAGACCTAATTTTATATTGTTCTGAAATCGTTCATACTCTGCCATTCCTTTCTTATAATTATTATGATAATTTGTACAAAGAGTACATAATTATTAAGAATTCTGACACATTAGAAAAATTAATTACATGAACAGGGAATTAATTTACTGGAAGGATACCTAATTTTAAATTGTTATGAGATCGTTCATACTTTACCATTCATTTCTTATAATTATTATGATAATTTGTACAAAGAATACATATTAAGAATTTTGACACATTAAAAAAAATAATAACTTGAACCGGGAATTAATTTACTGGAAGGATACTTGATTTTAAATTGTTATGAGATCGTTCATACTTTATCATTCATTTTTCATAATTTTTATGATAATTTGTACAAAGAGTACATAATTATTAAGAATTCTGACACATTAGAAAAATTAATTACATGAACAGGGAATTAATTTACAGGAAGGATACTTAATTTTATATTGTTCTGAAATCGTTCATACTCTACCATTCCTTTCTTATAATTATTATGATAATTTGTACAAAGAGTACATATTAAGAATTCTGTCACATTAGAAAAATTAATAACATGAACCGGGAATTAATTTACTGAGAGGATACTTAATTTTAAATTGTTATGAAATCGTTCATACTTTACCATTCCTTTCTTATAATTATTATGATAATTTGTACAAAGAGTACATAATTATTAAGAATTCTGACACATTAGAAAAATTAATTACATGAACAGGGAATTAATTTACTGGAAGGATACCTAATTTTAAATTGTTATGAGATCGTTCATACTTTACCATTCATTTCTTATAATTATTATGATAATTTGTACAACGAGTACATAATTATTAAGAATTCTGACACATTAGAAAAATTAATTATATGAACTGGGAATTAATTTACTGAAAGGATACTTGATTTTAAGTTGTTATGAGATCGTTCATACTTTACCATTCATTTCTTATAATTATTATAATAATTTGAGCATAGAGTACATATTAAATTAATTTTGAACTTTACGTTATGAATTAAATGTTTTACAAATGCATGAAATATATTTATATATTTTTCTTTTGCTAGAGTAAAAATCGAAACTATTTCTGATTACCATTTTTATGAAGAAACGTTAAATACAATTGAAAATTAATGGAATTTTCTGCTTAGGTAAACAAAAAGGGATCAATCATGGTTAGGGTTTGGATGTCACTTGAGATCCAACAACAAAGAATCATCAGTTGTTGTCAAAGAGGATCTTCCAAAATTGCTGTTGTCAGTTGCTTTAAAAAAAAAAAAAAAAACATCAACAACAACAACAACAAACGACGATAACGCATGAGTCTGAAACCTAACTATATGAACTTTTCAGTTTCCAATGTCTTTATTAATATTATTTTGACCGAACTTTATTTTTTTTTTTTTTTTTTTTTTTTTTGCCAAAATTATGTAATGTTCTCCCGTCTGGGATTTTACATGGATTCTTCATTAAAATCTTATTAAACTTGTAACTGCAAAATATCATTGCGTTATCTTATTCATAATCAATGACAGGAGTACAAATGCAACATGATACATCTGTCATCTTGCACTCGTATAGCAAAATACAAAACCTATTAATTCTATTGTATAAAATATCATCCGGATAATATTTTACCGTAAAAAATTGCTTTTGAGAGACTTCATATAACCATCCGGATTATTATTATTATTATTATTATTATTATTATTATTATTATTATTATTATTAATTATTATTATTGATTATTAATTATTATAATTATCATTATTATTATTATAGTTATTATTATCATTATCATCATCATTATCATTATCAGTATCATTATTATTATCATTATTACTTGCCAAGCCAAACCCCAGTTGGAAAAGCAGGATGCTAGAAGGCCCGGGGCCCCAAGAGGGATAATAACCCAGTGAGGAAAGGAAACAAGAAATAATAAAATATTTTAGAGACAATAAATATCTCCTATACAAACCATAAACACTTTAACAAAACAAGATAACAAAACAAGAGGAAGAGAAATAAGATATAATAGTGTGCCAGAACGTACCCTCAAGCAGGGGAAATCTACCCCAAGGTATTTATCTGTCTACTTTTATAAACAGGAAATAAACATATGCCTTCTTTTTTTAATACTTGCTTAAGCTGTTCGTTTTCCCATAATAAGTTGTACATACTTAAGGGTAAAATCTAGATATTGGCCGAGATACTAATTGTCTCACAACAAGAATCTCTACAGTACATAATAGTGAACAAACGATACACAGATGTAAACACAAAACGAGGGGAGATATTTGAATTTGTTTCCCTTCGCGCATCAAATAACCCGAGCAATATTCATGAGAAGAATAATAAATTCCAGCCTTCCCCTTCTTCACCATGCACCAGAGAGAGGGAGAGAGAGAGAGAGAGAGAGAGAGAGAGAGAGAGAGAGAGAGATAATCTAAAACTTTACCTCACTCCAGAAATACAACACTAAAAGAGCGAGGATTTAAAAAAAAAAATAAATAAATAAATAAATAAATAAAAAAAAAAAAAACCTACAAGGAGTGAATCAATTGGGAAGAGGAACGGAAGCTGGAACACTATAAAAACAAACACTCAGAGAGAGAGAGAGAGAGAGAGAGAGAGAGAGAGAGAGAGAGAGAGAGAGAGTACGTATAAAAACAATTATTGAGAAATAGATATATGAAACATGTAAATATCTGTTTGATGAACAGATGAAAATATCTACATGAATGAATAGACGAGAGAGAGAGAGAGAGAGAGAGAGAGAGAGAGAGAGAGAGAGAGAGAGAATTAAAAAATGTTGTGATTTTGAGATCCTAAACAAACATTGCCTAAAATAGTTTAATCCCAAACAATAACATTCATGTGTATAAAAAGAAAAAAAAATAGAAATACATCATATGATTTAGCTGGTTTCAGGAGTAAAAGCCAACGATATGTATCATTAATTGATGGAAATATACTATAGCAATATCTTATGCCTTTTTATGATTACTTTACTTATGATAATTTTATATGTAATTTTTTAAGTTCTAAAAAAAAAATCATCAAAAAAATTTCAAAAGATAAAAATAATAAAAAAAAACATTTTAATTTTAAGTGTTTAATAGTAAGAATAAATGTATTATTAAGTGTACATAACATAATTAGCATTGATACGTTTTTATATCTGCCGTCTCCTCCCCCCTCTGCCTCCACCCACTACCAACTCAAGTCACGTCACTCCAAAGGTAAATAAAACTTAATTTTTCCTATATAGTACTGTACAGTATATAATTTTTATTTATCCTGTAATGTTATTTAATCATGTACTGTAATGTACATGTATATTATATATAAGTATACTTTAGTACAGTGCTTACTATACTATTTTGTTACGTACAAATTTTCAATATTTTTACCTGGGGTTTTGCACGCATTAGCTATTCTATTGCCCGCCATACGACATTTTTACAATACGATACCAACTCCGGAACGGATTAATGTCGTATGGCGGGGGCCTACTGTACTAATTTCTTCCATATTACGAATAATTCAAAGGACTAAAGAATTAAAATACAAATAATTATCAACTTCACAATATACACTCCTTTAAAGAGGTTTAAAGGTTTAAAGGCCACTCATGAATGACAGAGGCAAGGGACAGTGACATTGCCCTATCGAGCAGGACAATGCCCTATACAGACCATATATACATTTGATCAGCGCCTAAGCCCAATCTCCACCCAAGGTAGGACCAAGGAGGGCCTGGCAATGGCTACTAATGACTCAGCAGATAGACCTATAGGCTCCCCCAAAACCTACATCCTTAACTCACAAGGATGGTAAGGCTGCAGCAACCAAAGAAAATAACGAGTTTGAGCGGGACTCGAACTCCAGTCTGGCGTTCACCAGTCAGGGACGTTACCACATCGGCCACCACAACCCTGCTGGAAAGGACACTTTCCCTAAATAATGGAATAGAAAATTTCGTGCAAGATGTAGGTGAAGGGCAAAAGTACCAAAAAGTTCAAAACATAGATGATGAGACTTGTACATGAGCCTAGTAATATTGTGGAAGTTTTCTGCACATGGTTGCATCCAAGAGGCAGTTAAACTAAGAGTTAAAGAGCGACCTTTTTTTTATGTAGCCATCCCATGCAGGGGTATCGCCTGAAGGTTGAAATAAAATTATATATATACATAATATATATATATATATATATATATTATATATATATATATATATATATATGCATATCTAAATTTCGTATAAAACTAATAAAATGTACAATAACAAAGAGAATTCGAAAAGTATTTTTCTATTATTTCTATTAAAGCTGAATTTTATACGAACCTAAACTCAAGCATAGCAGATCACCACACCCCACACCCCACACCCACACCCACACACACTCACACACACACACACACACAAAATCAACTAAGAATTTTTTTTTTATGCTAATGAGATTTTAATGAATCATTAATGCTTTTGTACCTCAACATTATGAATACTCTTCTGCGCTATACATCAGAAATATTGATTGGACAAGCCTCTTAACATGATTAGTTTCTATAAAAGAAAAAAGTGTGGATGATACCATATGAAGCCCTACTAGATTACAAGTGAAATGAAATCTCTCTCTCTCTCTCTCTCTCTCTCTCTCTCTCTCTATATATATATATATATATATATATGTGTGTGTGTATATATATGTGTATATATATACATATATATATAAATATATAAACATACATATATATAAATATAAATATATATACATTTATATATATATATATATATATATATATTCAGACACATACATAATTTTATGTATAAACATTTAAATACAAATAAACTCATGGACATACATGCATTAACACACATAAATACACCCATACACACACACACACACACACACACATATATATATATATATATATATATATGTATCAGGTTACTGCTTTTACCCTACATCCTTTCACACGATGTAGGACAGATTATCTCTGGGGATAGATTAGTTTTCTGATTTATTAACAAGTCCTTAGGGATAGGAAGGATATACCACTATCCGCTCTTTAGACCCCCAACAACAAAAGAACCTAATAACTGGATGACAGAAAAGTCAATACCGATCCATGGACTTGGCAAACGTAAACCGGGAGATGGAAACACACGTACACAAACAAACAAACACGCAGGTTACCTTAGGTATTTGGAAGTTTGTGGAAATGAATGCTAA
>NC_090737.1:8512654-8540154 GCF_036898095.1 Palaemon carinicauda
ATATATACTGTATGTATGTATGTATATATATATATATATATACTGTCTGTATGTATATATATATATATATATGTGCTGTATGTATATATATATATATATATACACTGTATGTATATATATATACTGTATGTATACATATATATAAATATACATTGTATATATATATATATATATACTGTAAAAAAAATATATATATATATATATATATACAGTATATATATATATATATATATATACTGCATATATATATTATATATATATATATATACATATATATATATATATATATATAATATATATATATCACCAACACACGTGATTTCATTCAATGTAAATATCACCCACGAATGGCCTTTAATACCGAATTCTATCTTGGGAATATGTCTCCACTTGGAATTCATTTTATGGTAACAGCTTCTGACAGGGTAGAGATACCAACTGAGCCATCAATTGGTAGAGTCATCGCATGCATGGTTTCCGGCCGAATAGGTAGGGGTTCGAATTTCTAGTGGATACATATTCCCAACATAGAATTCGATATTAATTGCCATTCGTGGGTGATATATATATATATATATATATGTATATATATATATATATATATGTATATATACATATATATATATAATATATATATACATATATATATACATATATATATATATATATATATATATGGAAACGATAGGACTTGATAAAAAGTGAAAAAGCATTTAAATAACAAAGACTGTAAATAAAGAAGGAATGGTAAAACAAAATCTAATATCTAGAAAACGTTCCCCTTAATTTTAGTTCTTTTTGATGGATAACCCGGAGTTTATTCAACACAAGAAAACATCGCATTTCGTTGTCAAAGCCAATACTTTCACAAGAGTTAAAACATTCATGACACTCAGTTCCAGCCATAAAATTCTACACTTTTCTTTTTTCACCATTTGTTGACTACTTTTTTCCATTTTCATTCTTGTGCTTCAAAACACTAATGTATTTGAATATACGATATCAGACTCCATGGGTTGTGGTAACGTCATTGCTTGGTGATTTCCACACTGGTGTTCAAGTCTCGCTTAAACTCGTTTGTTCCTTTAGTCGCTGCAATCTCATCATCCAGGTAAGCTGAGGATGGGGGGGGGGGTGTTTTGGGGCGCCTATAGGTCTATCTGCAGAGTCATTAGCAGCCATTGCCTAGGCCCTAGGGGGTTTGGGGCTCCTATAGGTCTATCTGCTGAGTCATCAGCAGCCATTGCCTGGCCCTCCTTGGTCCTAGCTTGGGTGCTGATCATATGTAATATGGTCAGTCAATAGGGCATTGTAATGGTTGATAAGGCAATGTCACTGTCTCTGCCACTCATGGGTGGCCTTTAAAACCTTTATATCTTTAAAGGTACATAAAATCGATAACCTTCGAAGAAGAAAAACTTTAAGAGATTTACCATTTATCTTTTTATTCTTATGAAAAGAAGAAACATCAACCTAATAAATTCACTGGAACCACTTTATCAGAGGTTTGTCAAGGTTTATGTTACGTGTGTGGGTGAGAGAGAGAGAGAGAGAGAGAGAGAGAGAGAGATGGCAAGACTTGGATTTCACTAAGAGAGATAGAGCAAAACTTTCATTTCACAGAGAGAGAGAGAGAGAGAGAGAGAGAGAGAGAGATGGCAAGACTTGGATTTCACTAAGAGAGATAGAGCAAAACTTTCATTTCACAGAGAGAGAGAGAGAGAGAGAGAGAGAGAGAGGGCAAGACTTGGATTTCACTAAGAGAGATAGAGCAAAACTTTCATTTCACAGAGAGAGAGAGAGAGAGAGAGAGAGAGAGAGAGAGGGCAAGACTTGGATTTCACTAAGAGAGATAGAGCAAAACTTTCATTTCACAGAGAGAGAGAGAGAGAGAGAGGAGAGAGAGAGAGAGGGCAAGACTTGGATTTCACTAAGAGAGATAGAGCAAAACTTACATTTCACAGAGAGAGAGAGAGAGAGAGAGAGAGAGAGAGGGCAAGACTGGGATTTCACTAAGAGAGATTAGAGCAAAACTTTCATTTCACAGAGAGAGAGAGAGAGAGAGAGAGAGATGGCAAGACTTGGATTTCACTAAGAGAGATAGAGCAAAACTTACATTTCACAGAGAGAGAGAGAGAGAGAGAGAGAGAGAGAGAGAGGGCAAGACTTGGATTTCACTAAGAGATATAGAGCAAAACTTTCATTTCACAGAGAGAGAGAGAGAGAGAGAGAGAGAGAGAGAGAGATGGCAAGACTTGGATTTCACTAAGAGAGATAGAGCAAAACTTACATTTCACAGAGAGAGAGAGAGAGAGAGAGAGAGAGAGGGCAAGACTTGGATTTCACTAAGAGAGATAGAGCAAAACTTACATTTCACACAGAGAGAGAGAGAGAGAGAGAGAGAGAGAGAGGGCAAGACTTGGATTTCACTAAGAGAGATAGAGCAAAACTTACATTTCACAGAGAGAGAGAGAGAGAGAGAGAGAGAGAGATGGCAAGACTTGGATTTCACTAAGAGAGATAGAGCAAAACTTACATTTCACAGAGAGAGAGAGAGAGAGAGAGAGAGAGAGAGAGGGCAAGACTTGGATTTCACTAAGAGATATAGAGCAAAACTTTCATTTCACAGAGAGAGAGAGAGAGAGAGAGAGAGAGAGAGAGATGGCAAGACTTGGATTTCACTAAGAGAGATAGAGCAAAACTTACATTTCACAGAGAGAGAGAGAGAGAGAGAGAGAGAGAGATGGCAAGACTTGGATTTCACTAAGAGATAGAGCAAAACTTACATTTCACAGAGAGAGAGAGAGAGAGAGAGAGAGAGAGAGAGGGCAAGACTTGGATTTCACTAAGAGATATAGAGCAAAACTTTCATTTCACAGAGAGAGAGAGAGAGAGAGAGAGAGAGAGAGAGAGAGATGGCAAGACTTGGATTTCACTAAGAGAGATAGAGCAAAACTTACATTTCACAGAGAGAGAGAGAGAGAGAGAGAGGGCAAGACTTGGATTTCACTAAGAGAGATAGAGCAAAACTTTCATTTCACAGAGAGAGAGAGAGAGAGAGAGAGAGAGAGAGAGGGCAAGACTGGGATTTCACTAAGAGAGATAGAGCAAAACTTTCATTTCACAGAGAGAGAGAGAGAGAGAGAGAGAGAGAGATGGCAAGACTTGGATTTCACTAAGAGAGATAGAGCAAAACTTACATTTCACAGAGAGAGAGAGAGAGAGAGAGAGAGAGAGAGAGAGATGGCAAGACTTGGATTTCACTAAGAGAGATAGAGCAAAACTTACATTTCACAGAGAGAGAGAGAGAGAGAGAGAGAGAGAGGGCAAGACTTGGATTTCACTAAGAGATATAGAGCAAAACTTTCATTTCACAGAGAGAGAGAGAGAGAGAGAGAGAGAGAGAGAGATGGCAAGACTTGGATTTCACTAAGAGAGATAGAGCAAAACTTACATTTTACAGAGAGAGAGAGAGAGAGAGAGAGAGAGAGAGATGGCAAGACTTGGATTTCACTAAGAGAGATAGAGCAAAACTTACATTTTACAGAGAGAGAGAGAGAGAGAGAGAGAGAGATGGCAAGACTTGGATTTCACTAAGAGAGATAGAGCAAAACTTACATTTCACAGAGAGAGAGAGAGAGAGAGAGAGAGAGAGAGAGAGATGGCAAGACTTGGATTTCACTAAGAGAGATAGAGCAAAACTTACATTTCACAGAGAGAGAGAGAGAGAGAGAGAGAGAGAGAGAGGGCAAGACTTGGATTTCACTAAGAGATATGGAGCAAAACTTTCATTTCACAGAGAGAGAGAGAGAGAGAGAGAGAGAGAGAGATGGCAAGACTTGGATTTCACTAAGAGATATAGAGCAAAACTTTCATTTCACAGAGAGAGAGAGAGAGAGAGAGAGAGAGAGAGAGAGATGGCAAGACTTGGATTTCACTAAGAGAGATAGAGCAAAACTTACATTTTACAGAGAGAGAGAGAGAGAGAGAGAGAGAGAGAGAGAGAGAGAGAGAGAATCCATTCCCATTAGTCCTAAGCAAAAGCAATAGTTTACCCCTCACAAACACACGCACACACACACAAAACACACACAAAAGCACAACACACTTTCCTACCTTCAATTTTCTGAGAAGATCAAAAGTGGAAGTAACAATTCCACGAAAGTTTAATCTTGATTATATGACCCGAAAAAATGGTCAAGCGAACCGTGGAAAGGGAACAGGATATAATACCCTATCACTGGGAGAAATCACATTTCTTTCATTTAACCCTGGCGAATCCCGAATACATTATTTCTCATCAATGGACAAATTTCAGCGCAGTTCATCTGCAATTGTTAAAGGCTGGGCCATTTCTTATGTGGCTACTATCCTCTTGGTGAGGTTAGAAGACTCTTTAGTTATGGTAAGCAGCTCTTCTGGGAGGACACTCCAAAGTGAAACCATTGTTCTCTAGTCTTAGGTAGTGCCATAGCCTCAGTGGCTACTCTCCTCTTGGTGAGGTTAGAAGAGACTCTTTAGTTATGGTAAGCAGCTCTTCTAGGAGGACACTCCAAAGTGAAATCATTGTTCTCTAGTCTTGGGTAGTATCATAGCCTCTGTACCATGGTCTTCCACTGTCTTGGGTTAAAGTTCTCCTGCTTGAGGGTACACACCGGCACACGATTCTATCTAATTTCTCTTCCTCTTGTTTTGTTAAAGTTTTTATAGTTTATATAGGAATTATTTATTTCAATGTTACTGTTCTTAAAATATTTTTTTCCTTGTTTCCTTTCCTCGCTGGGCTATTTTACCTGTTTGGGCCCTTGGCTTATAGCATCCTGCTTTCCAAACTAGGGTTGTAGCTTAGCAAGTAATAATAATAATAATAATAATAATAATAATAATAATAATAACAATAATAATAATAATGTGCTTAACATTCTTCAGATTTATTTATATATCTAGAAGTTTATTTTAAAGCATATAGTAAATACTAGTAATAATAATAATAATAATAATAATAATAATAATAATAATAATAATAATAATAATAATGTGCTTAACATTTTTCAAATTTATTCATATATCTAGAAGTTTATTTTAAAGTATATAGTAAAAACTAATAATAATAATAATAATAATAATAATAATAATAATAATAATAATAATAATGTGCTTAACATTCTTCAAATTTATTCATATATCTAGAGGTTTATTTTAAAGCACATAGTAAAAACTAGTAGAGGTAAGTTCCCTTCTATTTTCATTTGTTTTACACGAAAAAAAATAATTCAAAACAATAACATAAATTTTCGATACGCATAGCACATAAATCTATAACAATCCCCAAAATTTCTAGTTGTCTTGACCAGATAAAGATACAGCTAATTCATACAGAGGCTGTGATTAGTTACAATTCCTTCTATCGACAAATAGATCATTGAGACATTTTCCTGAAAACGAACATTTTATTAAGACTTTTTAAACCTTGTGGTGTTTCATCATTTTTATGTTGACCAGGCTGATATGAGTCTTTTTATAGTTTATATATGACATATGTTTTTGACGATGTTAATAGTTTATATAGGACATATCTGTTTTGACGTTGTTACTGTTTTTAGAATGATTTGTTGTTAATTTATTCTCATCATTTATTTATTTCCTTATTTTCTTTCCTCACTGGGCTATTTTTACCTATTGGGGCCCTTGGACTTATAGCATCTTTCTTTTTCAACTAGGGTTGCAGCTTGGCTAGTAATAATAATAATAATAATAATAATAATAATAATAATAATAATAATAATAATAATAATAAAAACTTAAAATCGATGTACACAGGAAAAAACCTTAATTTTAATTAGAAATTCTCCATAAAGATATACTGTTCTCAGCCGTATTTCAGTAAATTACAGCCGACCGTAATTTTACCTTGGTTATTATCTTTTACGGGTTGGTGACCGTAATATCACTCCTTCACGTAAATTTATCCGTTTTTAAAGCGGTAAAAATAATAATAATAATTTTAATCGGAAATTCTCCGGGAAAATATGCTGTTCTCAACTGTATTTCAGTAAAATGCAGGCGACCGTAATTCTACCTTACTTTATCATTATCTTATACGGGTTGGTGACCGTAATATCACTCCTTTACGTCAATATATCCGTTTTTGAAACGTTAAAATCCTGGAATAAATGTTGCCAGACATTTACCTTTTGTTTACGCAAATTTTTAAGTGTAGCTATTTTGGAAGGGGATAAATTTCTCTACTTGTTCCAGATTGCAAATTATCATATTTCACGTGACGAACGCGAATCACGATAAACATGAGAAATTGCCGCTAACGATTTCACAATTTTTACGAAAAGCCTTTGATGACTGGTGTCTTCACATTTCGAGCGTAAGTGTGAGTAATGTGCGAAAATACATTACTGGAGTTCACGGTATTCACCTTCCATTTTAAATTTATAACACTCTGCACTTTAGGCACAGCTCATCACAAGGAACTAGCTATCCTAATGATGAATCTACACTGGCAAAAAAAAAAAAAAAAAAAAAAAAAAACGTAAAATTCCTGGGCTAAATGTTGCCAGGCATTTACCGTTTTAAAAACGGATATATTGACGTAAAGTAGTAATATTACGGTCACCAACCAGTATAAGATAATAACACAGTAGGATACAAATTACGGTCGCCTATATTTTACTGAAATACGGCTGAGAACAGTATATTTTTACGCCGAATTTCCGATTGAAATGAGTTTATATATATATATATATATATATATATATATGTGTATATATATATATATATATATATATATTTCTAAATCCTCTATTGATTTTGTTAGTCAATGAGAGACTAGCGTAATGTAACCGAGGCTCTTTGCGTCAATATGCGTAGGAGATGATGATGATGATAGTCTTTAGCGGGAATTACTAAGATTCCCATTCATCAGAGTCCACTATTTTAGATGTTAATGTTTAAAAGGCTTAAACACCGCTTACGAATGGCAGAGGCAAGAGGCAAGACAATGCCCTAGAGACTGACCATATATACACAGAATCAACGCCCAAGCCCCTCTCCACCCAAGCTAGCACCAAGGAGGGTCAGGCAATGGCTGCTGATGACTCGGAAGATAGACCTATAGGCTCCCCAAAACCGCCAGCCTCAGCTCACGAGGATGGTGTGGTTGCAGTGACCAAATTAACTAACAAGTTCGAGCGGGACTCGAACCTCAGTCTGGCATTCACCAGTCAGGGACGTTACCAAATAGGCCACCACAACCCGAGGAGGGATATGTTATCAAGTGAGATGTTATATTATCATCTTGCTATTCAACCAATTTTGTGTTGTTCAATAATGCACATGATAGCAATACCACGAAATGGATTTCTGTTGTTTATGATGAGAGTGGGGAAGCAGGCAATGAACCTGTAACTGATATTTACTCTGATAATTACATTTGGATCCAGAAGATACATTATGCTGAAGCTAAGCGTACCTACAAATGCATATACTTCAATGTTATTGATTTTGAAAGTGATACTAATGTTATTCAAATAACAGTCCCAAAGTATTTTCTTTGGATTCTTGCTTCATAAACATGTAAGCAATTATCAGACTCTTGACAAACAATTTATTTCAAAACAGCAATATCTATTTTTTTTTTTTCTAAATCAACACGCATATCTGTTTTCATATGTATTTGTCTATCATATTTTCATATATCCTCTGCTCTATCTAAAAGGGATTAATTGCAAATATATAATTACAAAAGAATGATCAACTTCACTAATCATTTTTTTTCATCCACCATACCCAATGTAATGGGATCTTACACAGTTCAAGAAGTGGCCTTTTAAGACACCCCACAACTATATATATACATATATATATATATATATATATATATATACACACACACATATATATGATAATTTTTTGCACATTTAAATCTTTTTTTGTGGCTGAGTGGCATGGTCACTGGCATACAGGTATCCTGGACCAGGGTTCAAATCCCGGCCGGTCTGATACTATAGTCTTTGAGTGATTTTGCCTGGGGCTCTGATTCCGAGGTCGTTAAGAGAATCCAGACTTTAATGTATTAATATATATGGCTTATTTGAGATATATATATATATATATATATATATACACACACACACATATATATGATAATTTTTTGCACATTTAAATCTTTTTTTGTGGCTGAGTGGCATGGTCACTGGCATACAGGTATCCTGGACCAGGGTTCAAATCCCGGCCGGTCTGATACTATAGTCTTTGAGTGATTTTGCCTGGGGCTCTGATTCCGAGGTCGTTAAGAGAATCCAGACTTTAATGTATTAATATATATGGCTTATTTGAGATATATATATATATATATATATATATATACACACATATATATGATAATTTTTTGCACATTTAAATCTTTTTTTGTGGCTGAGTGGCATGGTCACTGGCATACAGGTATCCTGGACCAGGGTTCAAATCCCGGCCGGTCTGATACTATAGTCTTTGAGTGATTTTGCCTGGGGCTCTGATTCCGAGGTCGTTAAGAGAATCCAGACTTTAATGTATTAATATATATGGCTTATTTGAGATATATATATATATATATATATATATATATAGTAACAGTTTCATACTTTCTATACCCATCCATTTCAAAAGTGTACTACAGCATAATATCAATCTTAACCTTATGGCAGACATCCATAACCAAAATACACAACGGAAACGTAATTCATTGGAACTTTTAATAATAGCTCACCACATGTATAACCTTTGAATATATACATTATTGTGGAATTTGGATTTCAGAAAAGAAGCAATTATTCAAACAGAAAAATATTCCTTTCCTCAAGCTATAAATTCTTTTTTTTTTTTTTTTTACTTTGAAACTATGAGAACTAATTTATTCCTCCGACCGATTTATATAGGGAAAATCAGACTAAAAGTAATAATAGTTAAACATCCATTGAACTAAAGATAAACTGGTTAAAACCGTAAGATACAGCCCATTTTACATTCGCCATTCTTCAACGGAATCACATTTTTTACAAGCGAACAAAATTAAAAACAAACACTTGACTTATCCCTTAAAAAACAAAACTAAGCATGTTGATGTTTTCTTGTTTTCTTCCCGTGGAAAGTAAACAATCACTGGTGAGACTGCGTGAGATTGCTTGAGATAGCTTGAGATAGCCCTTGGCAGCTTGTCGTTGAAAATTCTCTATTCCGGGCAAGAGATCTACAGATGTAAACACTGAACGAGGGGAGATTTCTGTTCCGTGTTTCCCTTCGCACATCAAATATGAGGTGCAATATTCATGAGATGACACATACATCCTAGATTTACCCTTCTTTCTCACGCCCGTGTTGTTGGGAACGAAGGTGGCGGAGTTGGGGAGGATGAGGGGATTAATAACCTTTACCTACAATTTGCTGTTTAAAAATAAAAGAATTTGTATGATAAAAGAACGAAGATATAAGGAGAATGAAGAACGCAGATATAAGGAGAATGAGACTAATATAAAAAAAAACTTAGGTAGTCGTAGGAGTGGAGAGTGACAGAGGGGAATAATTTAACCTATTTCTACTCTTCTATCTTCTTTCTTTTCCTATTGTTTTGTTAAAGTTTTTATAGTTTATATAGGAAATATTTATTTTGATATTGTTACTCTTCCTGAAATATTTTACTTTCCACTTTTACTTTCCTCACTGAGCTATTTTCCCTGTTGGGGCCTCTGGGCTTATAGCATCCTGCTTTTCCAACTGGGGTTGTAGCTTAGCAATTAATAATAATAATAATAATAATAATAACAATAATAATATTGTGGATGATAAAAAAACGCAGATATAAGGAGAATGAGACTAAAAAAAATATAAGTAGTTGTAGAAGTGGAGAGAGTGACAGAGGGGATTAATTTAACCCTTATTCTACACTTTGCTGTTTAATACTAAAAGAATGTGGATAATGAAAGAACGCAGATATAAGGAGAATGAGACTAATAAAAAAATATAAGTAGTCGTAAAGGTGGAGAGAGTGACAGAGGGGATTAATTTAACCCTTATTTACACTTTGCTGTTTCATACTAAAAGAATGTGGATGAAAAAAAAAAATCAGCTATAAGGAGAATGAGACTTAGAAAAATCGTAATTCTTATCGGAAATTATCCGTGAAAATATACTGTTCCAACCGGATTTCAGAAAAATACAGGCGACTTTAATTTTACCTTACTTTGTTACTATCTTTTACGGGTTGGTGACCGTAATATCCCTCTTTTACGTCAATATAACCGTTTTTAAAACGGTAAAAATCCTGGAATAAATGTTGATAGACTTTTACCGTTTTTTAAAACAATTTTTAACAGTGTAGACTAAAAGAAATTTAAGTAATCGTAGAGATGGATGGAGTGACAGGTAAAGCGCATAAAGAACAATGATATCTAATAACTAATTAAATTGAGATGATGAACTTAATGACAATTTAATTACACAATGATAGGAAATGTCTAAGATTCATAATCCATTCCATGCTACTCAGCAAACTGAATAATAATAACAACAGCTTATGCCGTTCACTCTATTTCCTTTATTGGAGAACATTTAACAATATAGCACACAGTTTATTGAATTAAATGTAACTTAATATAACGGTATAACGGAACTCAATAAAAAAAAATTTAAAGAAATAGTTTGTTTAGACTGAAGCTGATATGATGATGACGATGATATATATATATAATATATATATATATATATATATATAAAAATATATATATATATATATATATATACACACACACACGCGCGCGCGCGCGCAGGTATATGTATATGTATATATTTAAAAAAAAAAAATATATATATATATATATATATACACGCATGTATATGTATATGTATATATTTAATAAATATATATATGTATATATATATATATATACACGCATGTATATGTATATATATATATATATATATACACTCATGTATATGTATATGTATATATTTGATAAATATATATATATATATATGTGTGTATATATACATATATAAATATATATATATATATATATATACATATATATATAAATATATATACAGTATATATATATATATATATATATACTTGAATAAATATACGCACGCTCTTGTTTTCCTCTCAAGAAGAGGTAGCAACCGTACACCAGAGCTTCATGTAACAGCAAGTAATGTGGAGTAAAGTTGTTAGTGCATATTTACAGCTGGGAAAACTTATGAGCGATAGCTCAAGAACGAACATGGTCCCATAAATCGTCAGCCAAGTACACTAGCCAAGAAAAAAATAACATAAATGACACTGCAGCACACAAAAGAACAAGCCATAAGAGTTATGATACATCTAACATTCCAAGCAATAAAAAATTGAGTGCTATGGAGGCCGAGAACCATTTCCATAAAGGTCATATGGACTAGGCCTAATGGAAGGAAACTAAATCTTATACACCATTAATCACAGGCCTATGTGTCTGGAGATCTTTGGCGTAGTTCATACATATTCCTTTTTATCACAAAAGCGTCATGGAATCAAAGATACTAATAATCTTATCTTTAATCGAAACTATACATATGTTAGCCAATATGGGACAGGATCCTATATTGCTTTCATGGGAGATAAATATAATTAAAAAAAAAAATTATGAATAATTCAAAAAAATGTGAGAATAATTCGAGAAAAATTGAGAATAATTCGAAACAATTTCAGAATAATTCAAGAAAATTTGAGAATATTTCAAGAAAAAAATGAGAATAATTCAAGACAAATTGAGAAGAATGCAAGAAAATTTGAGAATAATTCAAGAAAAGTTGAGAATAATACAAGAAAATTTTAGAATAATTCAAAAAAATGAGAGAATAATAAAAGCAAATTAGAGAATAATACAAGAAAATTA
Source organism: Palaemon carinicauda (assembly GCF_036898095.1). Lineage (NCBI taxonomy): Eukaryota > Metazoa > Arthropoda > Malacostraca > Decapoda > Palaemonidae > Palaemon > Palaemon carinicauda. The sequence goes on from NC_090737.1 coordinate 8,524,573, forward strand.
GAGAATAATTCAAGAAAATTAGAGAATAATTCAAGAAAAATTTAAGAATAATTCAAGAAAATTTCAGAATCAACTTAAAAAATCACTGTAAAGTTTTAAGCGATTTTTAGCTGCATAACACATAATAACCATACTTAAAAGAAAAAACTTCGCTCTGGAGAGAGAGAGAGAGAGAGAGAGAGAGAGAGAGGGTAACATCAAGCATGGAAAAAAAACTTAATTTTGAATAATACCACAAGGCTTGAGATTTTAAACACTGTTTAAAAATAGTCAAGAAAAAAAACACAGGCATTGCATAGGATTCAACTTTAATCCTTTAGCCAATAAGCACCTCGCTCTACTAGAGAGTTCAAACTATAGACTTCGATCTGTTTTCTTCCGATTTTTACCATCCATCGCCCAATTTCCAAGAGCTGGCTTATTCCCAGATTTCCTTCGAGAATGGTGTTTCCTAACTAATCTGCTTTAACCAATTGGAGTTCCATTTCCTTACCCCCTTCCTAAATCGAACGTCAGCATTTCTTTCAGACCAGAAAAAAGAAATGCTGATTTCCAATACTAACCCCTATTTCTTTCATTAAACACACACATCATACATAAATACATACATACATATATATACACTATATATATATATATATATATATATAATGTATATATATACTGTATATATAATTATATACAGTATATATATGTGTATATATATTCAGTATATATATATATATATATGTGTGTGTGTATATATATGTAAATATACATATACATATATACATATATATATATATATATATACTGTAAATATATATATATATATATATTATATATATATATATATATATACATAAATATATATATATATATATATATATACATACACACACACACACACATATATATATATATATATATAACGTATTTGAGTACATATAATGATTGCATAAACATGAACCAAGAATCATACAGCGTAAACTACAGTTAAACAGCAATGATAAAAAGTCTCTTTTATGAATCACAGTAAAAATTATGAGAATTAATGATGTCGGACTTGAAATGCAAAATCAACATCGATTACATACTAGAATAATAGTGAGATGAAAAGCTATAGATTATTCTGAATATTCTTAATATCATTTATTTTTCACCTCAGGCAATCAATCACCCTCTCATTTAATTCATATCTCCCTCACTTTTCATATCAACTGCCTAATTAAAACATTGACATTTAACTTTTATTTAAATAAATTTCCTCGATCAAATGACTCTTATTCGTCATTTGACAGAATTAAATGTCAGTTAAATTTTCTCTTTCACTTGAAGGCCGCTCATGAATGTCAGAGGCAAGGGACAGTGACATTGCCCTATCGAGCAGGACAATGCCCTATAGTCTGACTATATTTACATAAGACCAGCGCCCAAGCCCCCTCTCCACCCAAGCTAGGACCAAGAAGGTTTAAATGTTTAAAGGCTGCTCACGAATGTCAGAGGCAAGGGACAGTGACATTGCCCTCTCGAGCAGGACAACGCCTTATAAAATAACTATATTTACATATGATCAAAGGCTCCTCTCCAACCAAGCTAGGACCAAGCAGGTTTAAATGTTTAAAGGCTGCTCACGAATGTCAGAGACAAGGGACAGTGACATTGCCCAATCAAGCAGGACAATGCCCTATAGTCTGACTATATGTACATATGACCAGCGCTCAAGCCCCCTCTCCAACCAAGCTAGGACCAAGGAGGTTTAAATGTTTGAAGGCTGCTCACGAATGTCAGAGGCAAGGGACAGTGACATTGCCCTATCGAGCAGGACATACCCTATAGTCTGACTATATTTACATATGACCAGCGCCCAAGCCCCCTCTCCAACCAAGCTAGGACCAAGGAGGTTTAAATGTTTAAAGGCTGCTCACGAATGTCAGAGGCAAGGGACAGTGACATTGCCCTATCGAGCAGGACAACGCCTTATAAAGTAACTATATTTACATATGATCAAAGGCTCCTCTCCAACCAAGCTAGGACCAAGAAGGTTTAAATGTTTAAAGGCTGCTCACGAATGTCGGAGACAAGGGACAGTGACATTGCCCTATCAAGCAGGACAATGCCCTATAGTCTGACTATATTTACATATGACCAGCGCCCAAGCCCACTCTCCAACCAAGCTAGGACCAAGGAGGTTTAAATGTTTAAAGGCTGCTCACGAATGTCAGAGGCAAGGGACAGTGACATTGCACTATCGAGCAGGACAATACCCTATAGTCTGACAATATTTACATATGACCAGCGCCTAAGCCCCCTCTCCAACCAAGCTAGGACCAAGGGGGTTTAAATGTTTAAAGGCTGCACACGAATGTTAGAGGCAAAGGACAGTGACATTGCCCTATCGAGCAGACAACGCCTTATAAAGTAACTATATTTACATATGATCAAAGGCTCCTCTCCAACCAAGCTAGGACCAAGGAGGTTTAAATGTTAAAAGGCTGCTCACGAATGTCGGAGACAAGGGACAGTGACATTGCCCAATCAAGCAGGACAATGCCCTTTAGTCTGACTATATTTACATATGACCAGAGCCCAAGCCCCCCTCTCCAACCAAGCTAGGACCAAGGAGGTTTAAATGTTTAAAGGCTGCTCACGAATGTCAGAGGCAAGGGACAGTGACATTGCCCTATCGAGCAGGACAATACCCTATAGTCTGACTATATTTACATATAGCCAGCGCCCAAGCCCCCTCTCCACCCAAGCTAGGACCGAGGAGGTTTAAATGTTTAAAGGCTGCTCACGAATGTCAGAGGAAAGGGACAGTGACATTGCCCTATCGAGCAGGACAACACCTTTTAAAGTAACTATATTTACATATGATCAAAGGCTCCTCTCCAACCAAGCTAGGACCAAGAAGGTTTAAATGTTTAAAGGCTGCTCAAGAATGTCAGAGACAAGGGACAATGACATTGCCCTATCAAGCAGGACAATGCCCTATAGTCTGACTATATTTAAATAAGACCAGCGCCCAAGCCCCCTCTCCACCCAAGCTAGGACCAAGGAGGTTTAAATGTTTAAAGGCTGCTCACGAATGTCAGAGGCAAGGGACAGTGACATTGCCCTATCGAGCAGGACAACACCTTATAAAGTAACTATATTTACATATGATCAAAGGCTCCTCTCCAAGCAAGCTAGGACCAAGAAGGTTTAAATGTTTAAAGGCTGCTCACGAATGTCAGAGACAAGGGACAGTGACATTGCCCTATCAAGCAGGACAATGCCCTATAGTCTGACTATATTTACATATGACCAGCGCCAAAGCCCCCTCTCCACCCAAGCTAGGACCAAGGAGGTTTAAATGTTTAAAGGCTGCTCACGAATGTCAGAGGCAAGGGACAGTGACATTGCCCTATCGAGCAGGACAACGCCTTATAAAGTAACTATATTTACATATGATCAAAGGCTCCTCTCCAACCAAGCTAGGACCAAGGAGGTTTAAATGTTTAAAGGCTGCTCACGAATGTCAGAGGAAAGGGACAGTGACATTGCCCTATTGAGCAGGACAATACCCTATAGTCTGACTATATTTACATATGACCAGCGCCCAAGCCCACTCTCCAACCAAGCTAGGACCAAGGAGGTTTAAATGTTTAAAGGCTGCTCACGAATGTCAGAGACAAGGGACAGTGACATTGCCCTATCAAGCAGGACAATGCCCTATAGTCAGACTATATTTACATATGACCAGCGCCCAAGCCCCCTCTCCAACCAAACTAAGACCAAGGAGGTTTAAATGTTTAAAGGCTGCTCACGAATGTCAGAGGCAAGGGACAGTGACATTGCCCTATCGAGCAGGACAATACCCTATAGTCTGACTATATTTACATATGACCAGCGCCCAATCCCCCTCTCCACCCAAGCTAGGACCAAGGGGGTTTAAATGTTTAAAGGCTACTCACGAATGTCAGAGGAAAGGGACAGTGACATTGTCCTATCGAGCAGGACAACGCCTTATAAAGTAACTATATTTACATATGATCAAAGGCTCCTCTCCAACCAAGCTAGGACCAAGGAGGTTTAAATGTTTAAAGGCTGCTCACGAATGTCAGAGACAAGGGACAGTGACATTGCCCTATCAAGCAGGACAATGCCCTATAGTCTGACTATATTTACATATGACCAGCGCCCAAGCCCCCTCTCCAACCAAGCTAGGACCAAGGAGGTTTAAATGTTTAAAGGCTGCTCACGAATGTCAGAGGCAAGGGACAGTGACATTGCCCTATCGAGCAGGACAATACCCTATAGTCTGACTATATTTACATATGACCAGCGCCTAAGCCCCCTCTCCACCCAAGCTAGGACCAAGGAGGTTTAAAGGTTTAAAGGGTGCTCATGAATGTAAGAGTCAAGGGACAGTGACATTGCCCTATCGAGCAGGACAACGCCTTATAAAGTAACTATATTTACATATAATCAAAGGCTCCTCTCCAACCAAACTAGGACCAAGAAGGTTTAAATGTTAAAAGGCTGCTCACGAATGTCAGAGACAAGGGACAGTGACATTGCCCAATCAAGCAGGACAATGCCCTATAGTCTGACTATATTTACATATGACCAGCGCCCAAGCCCCCTCTACAACCAAGCTAGAACCAAGGAGGTTTAAATGTTTAAAGGCTGCTCACGAATGTCAGAGGCAAGGGACAGTGACATTGCCCTATCGAGCGGGACAATACCCTATAGTCTGACTATATTTACATATGACCAGCGCCCAAGCCCCCTCTCCACCCAAGCTAGGACCAAGGAGGTTTAAATGTTTAAAGGCTGCTCACGAATGTCAGAGGGAAGGGACAGTGACATTGCTCTATCGAGCAGGACAACACCTTTTAAAGTAACTATATTTACATATGATCAAAGGCTCCTCTCCAACCAAGCTAGGACCAAGAAGGTTTAAATGTTTAAAGGCTGCTCACGAATGTCAGAGGCAAGGGACAGTGACATTGCTCTATCGAGCAGGACAACGCCTTATAAAGTAACTATATTTACATATGATCAAAGGCTCCTCTCCAACCAAGCTAGGACCAAGGAGGTTTAAATGTTTAAAGGCTGCTCACGAATGTCAGAGACAAGGGACAGTGACATTGCCCTATCAAGCAGGACAATGCCCTATAGTCTGACTATATTTACATATGACCAGCGCCTAAGCCCCGTCTCCAACCAAGCTGGGACCAAGGAGGTTTAAATGTTTAAAGGCTGCTCACGAATGTCAGAGGCAAGGGACAGTGACATTACCCTATCGAGAAGGACAATACCCTATAGTCTGACTATATTTACATATGACCAGCGCCCAAGCCCCCTCTCCAACCAAGCTAGGACCAAGGAGGTTTAAATGTTTAAAGGCTGCTCACGAATGTCAGAGGCAAGGGACAGTGACATTGCTCTATCGAGAAGGACAATACCCTATAGTCTGACTATATTTACATATGACCAGCGCCCAAGCCCCCTCTCCAACCAAGCTAGGACCAAAGAGGTTTAAATGTTTAAAGGCTGCTCACGAATGTCAGAGGCAAGGGACAGTGACATTGCCCTATCGAGCAGGGCCAGGGGAATGGCGGTGTATATTAGGACCGAGTACCCTGCTTCTCATAAGTCCTGCTATCAATGTGGATGTCATGAGATTCAGGTAATAAAAGTTTGTGGCAGGCATAACAACTTTTATTTGTGTTCGATCTACCGGAATCCAGACATAGATGATTCTATCTTCGATTGTCTTCTTACCATTATGGCTAAGATACAAGAAGATGATAGAAAGGCTTCTTTTGTCTTTGTTGGTGATTTTAATGCTCACCATAGGGAGTGGCTAAGTTCTATCTCTCCTACCGATCGCCATGGCTTAAGAGCTTTAGACTTTGCCTCTGAATCAGGCTGTGAGCAAATCATAAATGAAGCTACTCACAGGTCTGGTAATTGCTTGGACCTCGTATACACTGACTCCCCTGGCGTTATAACTAGTAAGGTTGGTTCTCCAGTCGGGACATCTGATCATGCCTTGATTTCATTATTAGTGAAGACTGAGCAGCCTGTCCCTGATATATCATATTCTTGTAAAATTTATATGAAATCCCAAGCAGACTGGAATGGGATTTTGCATGATCTTTTGTGCTTGAATTGGTCACAATTATATGATAGTGCAGATCCTGTTGTCCCTTTGAATGAGAATCTAGTCAACATAATTGATAGGCGTATCCCTTCTCGTGTGCTAAAGTACAGAGTGAAGGACAAACCGTGGTTCAATGATGATTGTAGACGTGCTTATTTGGAGAAACAGGAGGCCTATCATCTTTGGAAGGGTAACAGATCAGATTTGACCTGGAGCAACTATACTCAGCTTCGAGCTTTTGCTCAGAGAGTTTATGCCTCAACTGAAAAGGAGTACAATCTAACCATAAAAGAAACACTTTCTGGTACAACTCAGGAACATAAATGGTGGTCTACCCTTAAATCTGCACTCTTTGGTGTAGATGCAACAGTTCCTCCTTTACTCAAACCAGATGGCTCAGTCACTCACTGTCCAAAGGATAAGGCAACCCTTTTGGCTGATGTTTTCGACAGTAAACAGAGTAATGAAAAACTTGAACTTCCTCATTCCTGTTTTCCTGAGGCTAAACTAACTAGTTTAGCTTTTCGATCTCGTGAGATTAAAGCTCTGTTGATGGACCTTGATGCCTATGGAGGTGTAGACCCAAATGGTATTTTTCCTTTGTTTTTTATAAAGACAGCAGATTTCTTAGCTCCAAAGTTATCTGTTATTTTGCGCAAGTTAGCAAGAAGAGGAGCTTTTAGCACTAGTTGGAGAATTGGTAATGTTACTCCTCTATGTAAATGTGTTTGTGGTAGCTCAAGTCCCACTGATTACCGCCCAATTTCCATAACTCCCATATTATCTAAAGTTTTTGAACGTCTTCTGGCAAAACGTCTTAACAGGTTTGCTGAAGGTAATCATCTACTCCCTAGTTTGCAATTTGGTTTTCGTAAAGGCCTTGGAGCATGTGATGCCCTTCTTACAATCTCCAATGCTGTACAGAAATCCCTTGATTGTGGTCGGGAAGTTCGTATGATTGGCCTTGATTTTAGTGCTGCCTTTGACCGTGTTAATCATGAGGCCCTTGTTTTCAAACTGAAACAGTTGGGAGTGGGTGGGTCGTTTCTTAGCATTATTATTGATTTTTTAAGTAATAGATCTCAAAGAGTTGTTGTTGATGGGCACCATAGTGATTATAGGAATGTGATATCCGGTGTTCCACAGGGTAGTGTTCTTGGCCCATTACTTTTCATACTATATACACATGACATGTGGTTTGGCCTTGAAAACAAGCTTGTTGCATATGCAGATGATGCTACTCTCTTTGCATCAATTCCATCCCCTGAATGTAGATCTAGGGTTGGTGAATCCCTTAATAGAGATTTAGCTAGAATTAGTGCATGGTGCAAATTATGGGGTATGAAGTTGAATCCTAACAAAACTCAAAGTATGATTGTAAGTAGGTCAAGGACGGTGGCTCCTCAACATCCGGATCTCAGTATTGATAATGTTTCTTTAAATATGTATGACTCTTTCAAAATTTTAGGTGTGATTCTCGACAGTAAATTTACTTTTGAGAAACATATAAGGTCTGTGTCTTCTTCAATTGCACAAAAAATAGGCTTATTGAGAAAGTCTTTCAAGATTTTCGGTGATCAATCTATTCTGAAGAAGTGTTTTAATTCTTTCATTCTACCTTGTTTTGAGTATTGTTCTCCTGTCTGGTCTTCAGCTGCTGATTCTCATCTTAATTTGTTGGACAGAAACTTACGGTCGATTAAATTTCTTATTCCCGATCTAGATATTAATCTCTGGCACCGTCGTTCAATTAGTTCATTATGCATGTTGCATAAGATTTTTCATAACTCTGACCATCCTTTACATTCAGATCTCCCTGGACAATTCTATCCTGTTCGTAATACTAGGCAGGCAGTTAATTCTAATAGCCAGGCCTTCTTCATCACGAGACTCAATACTACGCAGTATTCTAGAAGTTTTATTCCAGCTGTTACCAAGTTGTGGAATGATCTTCCTAATCGGGTGGTTGAATCAGTAGAACTTCAAAAGTTCAAAGTTGGAGCAAATGCTTTTTTGTTGACCAGGCGGACATGAGTCTTTTTATAGTTTATTTATAACATATTTGTTTTTGATGTTGTTAATAGTTTGTATATGACATGTCTGTTTTGACGTTGTTACTTGTTTTAGAATGATTTATTGTTAATTTGTTCTCTTCATTTATTTATTTCCTTATTTCCTTTCCTCACTGGGCTATTTTTCCCTGTTGGAGCCCCTGGGCTTATAGCATCTTGCTTTTCCAACTAGGGTTGTAGCTTGGATAGTAATAATAATAATAATAATATATTTACATATGACCAGCGCCCAAGCCCCCTCTCCAACCAAGCTAGGACCAAGGAGGTTTAAATGTTTAAAGGCTGCTCATGAATGTAAGAGGCAAGGGACAGTGACATTGCCCTTTCCAGCAGGACAACGCCTTATAAAGTAACTATATTTACATATGATCAAAGGCTCCTCTCCAACCAAGCTAGGACCAAGAAGGTTTAAATGTTAAAAGGCTGCTCACGAATGTCAGAGACAAGGGACAGTGACATTGCCCAATGAAGCAGGACAATGCACTATAGTCTGACTATATTTACATATGACCAGCGCCCAAGCCCCCTCTACAACCAAGCTAGAACCAAGGAGGTTTAAATGTTTAAAGGCTGTTCACGAATGTCAGAGGCAAGGGACAGTGACATTGCCCTATCGAGCAGGACAATACCCTATAGTCTGACTATATTTACATATGACCAGCGCCCAAGCCCCCTCTCCACCCAAGCTAGGACCAAGGAGGTTTAAATGTTTAAAGGCTGCTCAAGAATGTCAGAGGAAAGGGACAGTGACATTGCTCTATCGAGCAGGACAACGCCTTATAAAGTAACTATATTTACATATGATCAAAGGCTCCTCTCCAACCAAGCTAGGACCAAGAAGGTTTAAATGTTTAAAGGCAGCTCACGAATGTCAGAGGCAAGGGACAATGACATTGACCTATCGAGCAGGACAACGCCTTATAAAGTAACTATATTTACATATGATCAAAGGCTCCTCTCCAACCAAGCTGGGACCAAGGAGGTTTAAATGTTTAAAGGCTGCTCACGAATGTCAGAGACAAGGGACAGTGACATTGCCCTATCGAGCAGGACAACGCCTTATAAAGTAACTATATCTACATATGATCAAAGGCTCCTCTCCAACCAAGCTAGGACCAAGGAGGTTTAAATGTTTAAAGGCTGCTCACGAATGTCAGAGACAAGGGACAGTGACATTTTCCTATAAAGCAGGACAATGCCCTATAGTCTGACTATATTTACATATGACCAGCGCCCAAGCCCCCTCTCCAACCAAGCTGGGACCAAGGAGGTTTAAATGTTTAAAGGCTGCTATCGAATGTCAGAGGCAAGGGACAGTGACATTGCCCTATCGAGAAGGACAATACCCTATAGTCTGACTATATTTACATATGACCAGCGCCCAAGCCCCCTCTCCAACCAAGCTAGGACCAAGGAGGTTTAAATGTTTAAAGGCTGCTCACGAATGTCAGAGGCAAGGGACAGTGACATTGCCCTATCGAGCAGGACAACGCCTTAAAAAGTAACTATATTTACATATGATCAAAGGCTCCTCTCCAACCAAGCTAGGACCAAGGAGGTTTAAATGTTTAAAGGCTGCTCACGAATGTCAGAGACAAGGGACAGTGACATTGCCCAATCAAGCAGGACAATGCCCTATAGTCTGACTATATTTACATATGACCAGCGCCCAAGCCCCCTCTCCAACCAAGCTAGGACCAAGGAGGTTTAAATTTTTAAAGGCTGCTCACGAATGTCAGAGGCAAGGGACAGTGACATTGCCCTATCGAGCAGGACAATACCCTATAGTCTGACTATATTTACATATGACCAGCGCCCAAGCCCCCTCTCCAACCAAGCTAGGACCAAGGAGGTTTAAATGTTTAAAGGCTGCTCACGAATGTCAGAGACAAGGGACAGTGACATTGCCCTATCAAGCAGGACAATGCCCTATAGTCAGACTATATTTACATATGACCAGCGCCCAAGCCCCTCTCCAACCAAACTAAGACCAAGGAGGTTTAAATGTTTAAAGGCTGCTCACGAATGTCAGAGGCAAGGGACAGTGACATTGCCCTATCGAGCAGGACAATACCCTATAGTCTGACTATATTTACATATGACCAGCGCCCAAGCCCCCTCTCCACCCAAGCTAAGACCAAGGAGGTTTAAATGTTTAAAGGCTGCTCACGAATGTCAGAGAAAAGGGACAGTGACATTGCCCTATCGAGCAGGACAACGCCTTATAAAGTAACTATATTTACATATGATCAAAGGCTCCTCTCCAACCAAGCTAGGACCAAGGAGGTTTAAATGTTTAAAGGCTGCTCACGAATGTCAGAGACAAGGGACAGTGACATTGCCCTATCAAGCAGGACAATACCCTATAGTCTGACTATGTTTACATATGACCAGCGCCCAAGCCCCCTCTCCAACCAAGCTAGGACCAAGGAGGTTTAAATGTTTAAAGGCTGCTCACGAATGTCAGAGGCAAGGGACAGTGACATTGCCCTATCGAGCAGGACAATACCCTATAGTCTGACTATATTTACATATGACCAGCGCCTAAGCCCCCTCTCCAACCAAGCTAGGACCAAGGAGGTTTAAATGTTTAAAGGCTGCTCACGAATGTCAGAGGCAAGGGACAGTGACATTGCCCTATCGAGCAGGACAACGCCTTATAAAGTAACTATATTTACATATGATCAAAGGCTCCTCTCCAACCAAGCTAGGACCAAGAAGGTTTAAATGTTAAAAGGCTGCTCACGAATGTCAGAGACAAGGGACAGTGACATTGCCCAATCAAGCAGGACAATGCCCTATAGTCTGACTATATTTACATATGACCAGTGCCCAAGCCCCCTCTCCACCCAAGCTAGGACCAAGGAGGTTTAAATGTTTAAAGGCTGCTCACGAATGTCAGAGGCAAGGGACAGTGACATTGCCCTATCGAGCAGGACAACGCCTTATAAAGTAACTATATTTACATATGATCAAAGGCTCCTCTCCAACCAAGCTAGGACCAAGAAGGTTTAAATGTTTAAAGGCTGCTCACGAATGTCAGAGGCAAGGGACAGTGACATTGCCCTATCGAGCAGGACAATACCCTATAGTCTGACTATATTTACATATGACCAGCGCCCAAGCCCCCTCTCCACCCAAGCTAGGACCAAGGAGGTTTAAATGTTTAAAGGCTGCTCACGAATGTCAGAGGAAAGGGACAGTGACATTGTCCTATCGAGCAGGACAACGCCTTATAAAGTAACTATATTTACATATGATCAAAGGCTCCTCTCCAACCAAGCTAAGACCAAGGAGGGTAAAATGTTTAAAGGCTGCTCACGAATGTCAGAGACAAGGGACAGTGACATTGCCCTATCAAGCAGGACAATGCCCTATAGTCTGACTATATTTACATATGACCAGCGCCCAAGCCCCCTCTCCAACCAAGCTAGGACCAAGGAGGTTTAAATGTTTAAAGGCTGCTCACGAATGTCAGAGGCAAGGAACAGTGACATTGCCCTATCGACAGGACAATACCCTATAGTCAGACTATATTTATATATGACCAGCGCCCAAGCCCCCTCTCCAACCAAGCTAGGACCAAGGAGGTTTAAATGTTTAAAGGCTGCTCACGAATGTCAGAGGCAAGGGACAGTGACATTGCCCTATCGAGCAGGACAACGCCTTATAAAGTAACTATATTTACATATGATCAAAGGCTCCTCTCCAACCAAGCTAGGACCAAGGAGGTTTAAATGTTTAAAAACTGCTCACGAATGTCAGAGACAAGGGACAGTGACATTGCCCTATCGACAGGACAATACCCTATAGTCAGACTATATTTACATATGACCAGCGCCCAAGCCCCCTCTCCAACCAAGCTAGGACCAAGGAGGTTTAAATGTTTAAAGGCTGCTCACGAATGTCAGAGGCAAGGGACAGTGACATTGCCCTATCGAGCAGGACAACGCCTTATAAAGTAACTATATTTACATATGATCAAAGGCTCCTCTCCAACCAAGCTAGGACCAAGGAGGTTTAAATATTTAAAAACTGCTCACGAATGTCAGAGACAAGGGACAGTGACATTGCCCTATCAAGCAGGACAATGCCCTATAGTCAGACTATATTTACATATGACCAGCGCCAAAGCCCCCTCTCCAACCAAACTAGGACCAGGGAGGTTTAAATGTTTAAAGGCTGCTCACGAATGTCAGAGGCAAGGGACAGTGACATTGCCCTATCAAGCAGGACAATGCCCTATAGTCTGACTATATTTACATATGACCAGCGCCCAAGCCCCCTCTCCAACCAAGCTAGGACCAAGGAGGTTTAAATGTTTAAAGGCTGCTCACGAATGTCAGAGGAAAGGGACAGTGACATTGCCCTATCGAGCAGGACAACACCTTATAAAGTAACTATATTTACATATGATCAAAGGCTCCTCTCCAACCAAGCTAGGACCAAGGAGGTTTAAATGTTTAAAGGCTGCTCACGAATGTCAGAGACAAGGGACAGTGACATTGCCCTATCAAGCAGGACAATGCCCTATAGTCTGACTATATTTACATATGACCAGCGCCCAAGCCCCCTCTCCAACCAAGCTAGGACCAAGGAGGTTTAAATGTTTAAAGGCTGCTCACGAATGTCAGAGGCAAGGGACAGTGACATTGCCCTATCGAGCAGGACAATACCCTATAGTCTGACTATATTTACATATGACCAACGCCTAAGCCCCCTCTCCAACCAAGCTAGGACCAAGGAGGTTTAAATGTTTAAAGGCTGCTCACGAATGTCAGAGGCAAGGGACAGTGACATTGCCCTATCGAGCAGGACAACGCCTTATAAAGTAACTATATTTACATATGATCAAAGGCTCCTCTCCAACCAAGCTAGGACCAAGAAGGTTTAAATGTTAAAAGGCTGCTCACAAATGTCAGAGACAAGGGACAGTGACATTGCCCTATCGAGCAGGACAATACCCTATAGTCTGACTATATTTACATATGACCAGCGCCCAAGCCCCCTCTCCACCCAAGCTAGGACCAAGCAGGTTTAAATGTTTAAAGGCTGCTCACGAATGTCAGAGGAAAGGGACAGTGACATTGTCCTATCGAGCAGGACAACACCTTATAAAGTAACTATATTTACATATGATCAAAGGCTCCTCTCCAACCAAGCAAGGACCAAGGAGGTTTAAATGTTTAAAGGCTGCTCACGAATGTCAGAGACAAGGGACAGTGACATTGCCCTATCAAGCAGGACAATGCCCTATAGTCTGACTATATTTACATATGACCAGCGCCCAAGCCCCCTCTCCAACCAAGCTAGGACCAAGGAGGTTTAAATATTTAAAGGCTGCTCACGAATGTCAGAGGCAAGGGACAGTGACATTGCCCTATCGAGCAGGACAATACCCTATAGTCTGACTATATTTACATATGACCAGCGCCCAAGCCCCCTCTCCAACCAAGCTAGGACCAAGGAGGTTTAAATGTTCAAAGGCTGCTCACGAATGTCAGAGGCAAGGGACAGTGACATTGCCCTATCGAGCAGGACAACGCCTTATAAAGTAACTATATTTACATATGATCAAAGGCTCCTCTCCAACCAAGCTAGGACCTAGGAGGTTTAAATGTTTAAAGGCTGCTCACGAATGTCAGAGACAAGGGATAGTGACATTGCCCTATCAAGCAGGACAATGCCCTATAGTCTGACTATATTTACATATGACCAGCGCCCAAGCCCCCTCTCCAACCAAGCTGGGACCAAGGAGGTTTAAATGTTTAAAGGCTGCTCACGAATGTCAGAGGCAAGGGACAGTGACATTGCCCTATCGAGAAGGACAATACCCTATAGTCTGACTATATTTACATATGACCAGCGCCCAAGCCCCCTCTCCACCCAAGCTAGGACCAAGGAGGTTTAAATGTTTAAAGGCTGCTCACGAATGTCAGAGGCAAGGGACAGTGACATTGCCCTATCGAGCAGGACAACGCCTTATAAAGTAACTATATTTACATATGATCAAAGGCTCCTCTCCAACCAAGCTAGGACCAAGGAGGTTTAAATTTTAAAGGCTGCTCACGAATGTCAGAGGCAAGGGACAGTAACATTGCCCTATCAAGCAGGACAATGCCCTATAGTCTGACTATATTTACATATGACCAGCGCCCAAGCCCCCTCTCCAACCAAGCTAGGACCAAGGAGGTTTAAATGTTTAAAGGCTGCTCACGAATGTCAGAGGCAAGGGACAGTGCCATTGCCCTATCGAGCAGGACAATACCCTATAGTCTGACTATATTTACATATGACCAGCGCCCAAGCCCCCTCTCCACCCAAGCTAGGACCAAGGAGGTTTAAATGTTTAAAGGCTGCTCACGAATGTCAGAGACAAGGGACAGTGACATTGCCCTATCAAGCAGGACAATGCCCTATAGTCTGACTATATTTACATATGACCAGCGCCCAAGCCCACTCTCCAACTAAGCTAGGACCAAGGAGGTATAAATGTTTAAAGGCTGCTCACGAATGTCAGAGGCAAGGGACAGTGACATTGCCCTATCGAGCAGGACAACGCCTTATAAAGTAACTATATTTACATATGATCAAAGGCTCCTCTCCAACCAAGCTAGGACCAAGGAGGTTTAAATGTTTAAAGGCTGCTCACGAATGTCAGAGGCAAGGGACAGTGACATTCCCCTATCGAGCAGGACAATACCCTATAGTCTGACTATATTTACATATGACCAGCGCCCAAGCCCCCTCTCCACCCAAGCTAGGACCAAGGAGGTTTAAATGTTTAAAGGCCGCTCATGAATGGCAGAGGCAAGGGACATTGACAGTGCCCTATCGAGCAGAACAATGCCCTAGATTCCTAGAGACTGACCATATATACATATTATCAGCGCCCAAGCCACCTCTCCACCCAAGGTAGGACCAAGAAGAGTCAAGCAATGGCTGTTGATGATTTAGCAGATAGAGCTATAGGCTCCCACCAAAACCCCCCATAATTAGCTCACAAGGGTTGTGAGGTTGCAGCGACCAAAGGAACTAACGATTTTGAGTGGGACTCGAATCCCCGTCTAGTGTTCACCAGTCAGGGACGTTACCACATCGGCCACCACAACCCCAAAACTGTAATGTTACCAGAGTACTAATATTAATTCAGACTTCATAAAATGATAAATATACACACGTTAATCTTTAATACTCCCTGTGCTCCTTCACTAAAAACTTCTCAAATCCAATGATCCATTGAATACGTTTGAATTCTTTATCCTTCCCCTTTCTCTAAATAGATTTCAAGTGTAGGTTGAATATTCTCTCTTCTTCCCTACGATTCCTCAACTCCTCCCCAACCCCTTGCCAGGTCAGTGCGTGGAAAAATACAGG
>NC_090737.1:8552654-8553934 GCF_036898095.1 Palaemon carinicauda
CTGGGGTTCGAGTCCCCGCTCAAACTCGTCAAGTTCCTCTGGTCGCAGCAACCTCACAATCTTTGTGCGGTAAAGGATGGGGGGGGAGGGGGTTTGAGGTAGCATATAGTTCTATCTGCTGAGTCATCAGCAGCCGCTGCCTGGCCCTCCTTGGTCCTAGCTTGGCTGGAGATGGGGCTTGGGCCCTTATCATATCTATACAAGTCAGTCTCTAGGGCATTATCCTGCTTGATAGGATAATGTCACTGCCCCTTGCCTCTGCCATTCATGAGCGCCCTTTAAAACCTCAACATGTGAAGGGAGGATACATATCTGCGTCATCAGTTTTTCTACGCAATTAACGAGAGCGTACCAATAACATAATTGTACGCCACAGTGTTATAAAACTGTCTACCAGGCGAAATTAATTTCAAGGTAGGCGTAATAACTGGCCTCATTCACCCCCAACACATAATCCAATAATGTTTACCTCATGGGATAAGTCTCTACTGTACGTTGACATACACATCTCGGTTACGCTTACCACACGGTTTGTTTGCACATTCTCTCTCTCTCTCTCTCTCTCTCTCTCTCCTCTCTCTCTCTCTCTCTCTCTCTCTCTCTCTCTCAGTTGCTTCCAATTTCTTCTAAAATTTTGCTTACAATAAAGATTCCACATCAATATTTACTTAATATACATTTCCAATGACACACCTACGATGGCATATACATGAAAACTTTCATATACGTCACTTCTCACAGATTACAGAACATACTTTCATAAATATAAATACCATAATGGTGCAAACGTGTAAGTACATAATGATTTAATAGTACTTGCATGAATATATCGAGAATTTTAAAATCCTACATGGTTAAAACAAGCTTGTGAGAGGTGCCTTTATTCATATATTTTTTTCGGATTTCTTCAGCTTAAAAACTGACTCTTTATCACAATAAAATGAGTAATACTACATCTATAAACATTTATTTGGGCTCTGTTTCAATTGGAGGCCACACGTTAGACATCATACCCATGTAATAATAATAATAATAATAATAAATAATAATAATAATAATAATAATAATAATAATAATAAAGTCTCACCCCTGCCCTGCCCTAACATGTACTTTGAAACACCTAATTCAAACTAAGTTCTTCGTACAATTTCACAATATTTATTCAAGGATTTAGAGAAATCTATGCCATAATCTTCCCCACCTACATCTCCATTAGATAAACAAACATACGCAGAGAGCTCCAGTCCCCCGACAATTATTCCTCGCACGTCTTCAGCCCC
>NC_090737.1:8561934-8564434 GCF_036898095.1 Palaemon carinicauda
AACCATTGTTCTCTAGTCTGGCGTAGTGCCATAGCCTCTGTACCATGGTCTTCCACTGTATTGGGTTAGAATTCTCCTGCTTGAGGGTACACACCGGCACACGATTCTATCTAATTTCTCTTCCTCTTGTTTTGTTAATGTTTTTATAGTTTATATAGGAATTATTTATTTTAACGTTACTGTTCTTAAAATGTTTTTTTCCCTGTTTCCTTTCCTCACTGGGCTATTTTACCTGTTGGGGCCCTTGGCTTATAGCCTCCTGCTTTCCCAACTAGGGTTGTAGCTTAGCAAGTAATAATAATAATAATAATAATAATAATAATAATAATAATGTGCTTAACATTCTTCAAATTCATTCATATATCTAGAAGTTTATTTTAAAGCATATAGTAATAATAATAATAATAATAACAATAATAATAATAATAATGTGCTTAACATTCTTCAAATTTATTCATATATCTAGAAGTTTATTTTAAAGCATATAATAATAATAATAATAATAATAATAATAATAATAATAATAATATTAATAATAATGTGCTTAACATTCTTCAGATTTATTTATATATCTAAAAGTTTATTTTAAATCATATAGTAAAAACTAGTGGAGGTAAGTTCCCTTCTATTTTTATTTGTTTTACACGAAAAAAAAAATAACAATTCAAAACAATAACATATCTTTTCGATAGGCATAGCACATAAATCTATAAACTATCCCCAAAATTTCTAGTTGTCTTGACCACATAAAGATACAGCTAATTCATACAGAGACTGTGATTAGTTACAAATATATAATGAATACATTTTCCTGAAAACGAACATTCTATTAAGAGTTTTTAAACCTTGTGGTGTTTCTTCATTTTTATGTTGAACAGGCTGACATGAGTCTTTTTATAGTTTATATATGACATATCTGTTTTTGACGATGTTAATAGTTTATATAGGACATAATGTGTTTTGACGTTGTTACTGTTTTTAGAATGATTTATTGTTAATTCATTCTCATCATTTATTTATTTCCTTATTTCCTTTCCTCGCTGGGCTATTTTTACCTATTGGAGCCCTTGGACTTATAGCATCTTTCTTTTCCAACTAGGGTTGTAGCTTGGCTAATAATAATAATAATAATAATAATAATAATAATAATAATAATAATAATAATAAAAACTTAAAATCGATGTACAGTACACTGAAAAAACCGTAATTTTAATCAGAAATTCTCCATAAAATATACTGTTCTCAGCCGTATTTCAGTAAAATACAGCCGACCGTAATTTTACCTTGGTTATTATCTTTTACGGGTTGGTGACCGTAATATCACTCCTTTACGTAAATATATCCGTTTTTAAAGCGGTAAAAATAATAATAATAATTTTAATCGGAAATTCTATGTGAAAATATACTGTTCTCAACCGTATTTCAGTAAAATGCAGGCGACCGTAATTCTACCTTACTTTGTTATTATCTTTTACCGGTTGGTGACCGTAATATCACTCCTTTACGTAAATATGTCGGTTTTTAAAACGTTAAAATCCTGGAATAAATGTTGCCAGACATTTACCTTTTTTTAATGCAAATTTTTAAGAGTATAGCTATTTTGGGAAGGGGAGAATTTTCTGAACTTGCCCCAGGTTGCAAATTATCATATTTCACGTGACGAACGCAAATCACGATAAACATGAGAAATTGCCGCTAACGATTTCACGATTTTTACGAAAAGCCTTTGATGACTGGTGTCTTCACATTTCGAGCGTAAGTGTGAGTAATGTGCGAAAATACATTACCGGAGTTCACGGCATTCACCTTCCATTTTAAATTTATATCATTTTGCACTTTAGGCTACTGCTCATCACAAGGAACTAGCTATCCTTATGATGAATCTACACTGGCAAAAAAAAAAAAAAAAAAAAAAAAACGGTAAAAATCCTGGACTGAATGTTGCCAGGCATTTACCGTTTTAAAAACGGATATATTGACGTAAAGGAGTGATATTACGGTCACCAACCAGTATAAGATAATAACAAAGTAGGGTACAAATTACGGTCGCCTATATTTCTCTGAAATACGGCTGAGAAAAGTAATTTTTACGGGGAATTTCCGATTGAAATGAGTTTTTATTTATCTTTTTTTTTTTTTTAAATCCTCTATAGATTTTGTTAGTCAATGAGACTGGCGTAATGTAACTGAGGCCCTTTGTGTCAATATGCGTAGATGATGATGATGATGATAGTCTTTATGGGAATTGCTAAGATTCCCATTCATCAAAGTCCACTATTTTAGATGTTAATGTTTAAAAGGATTAAACGCCGCTCACGAATGGCAAAGACAAGAGGCAAGACAATGCCCTAGAGACTGACCATATATACATAGAATCAACGCCCAAGCCCCTTCTCCACCCAAGCTAGCACCAAGGAGGGTCAGGCAATGGCTGTTGATGACTCGGAAGATAGACCTATTCATTTTTTTTCATCCACCATACCCAATGTAATGGGATCTT
>NC_090737.1:8569434-8574434 GCF_036898095.1 Palaemon carinicauda
TATCATTCATTTTTCACCTCAGGCAATCAATCACCTCTCTCATTTAATTCATATCTCCCTCACTTTTCATATCAACTGCCTAATTAAAACATTGACATTTAACTTTTATTGAAATAAATTTCCTCTATTAAATGACTCTTATTCGTCATTTGACAGAATAAAATATCAGTTAAATTTTCTCTTTCACTTAAAGGAAGCTCATAAATGGCAGAGGCAAGGGACACTGACATTGCCCTATCAAGCAGGACAATGCCCTATAGTCTGACTATATTTACATATGACCAGCGCCCAAGCCCCCTGTCCACCCAAGATAGGACCAAGGAGGTTTAAATGTTTAAAGGCCGCTCACGAATGGCAGAGGCAAGGGACACTGACATTGCCCTATCGAGCAGGACAACGCCCTAGAGACTGACTATATTTACATATGATCACCGCCCAAGCCCCCTCTCCACTCAAGCTAGGACCAAGGAGGTTTAAACTTTTAAAGGCCGCTCATGAATGGCAGAGGCAAGGGACAGTGACATTGCCCTAGCGAGCAGGACAACGCCTTATAGACTGACTATATTTACATATGACCAGTGCCCAAGCCCCTCTCCACCCAAGCTAGGATCAATGAGGTTTAAATGTTTAAAGGCCGCTCACGAATGGCAGAGGTAAGAGACAGTGACATTGCCCTATCGAGCAGGACAACGCTCTATAGACTGACTATATTTACATATGATCAAAGGCCCCTTTCCACCCAAGCTAGGACCAAGGAGAGCCAAGCAATGGCTGTTGATGACTTAGCAGATAGAGCTATAGGCTTCCACCAAGGGTGGTGAGATTGCAGCGACCAAAGGAACTAATGTGATTGAGCGGCACTCGAACCCCAGCCTGGTGATCATCAGTCAGGGATGTTACCACATTGGCCACCACAACCCCAAAACTGCAATTTTACCAACGTACTAATATCAATTCGGACTTCATAAAATAACAAATTTACACATACGTTAATCTCTAATACTTCCTGTGCTCCTTCACTAAAAACTTCTCAAATCCAATGATCCATTGAATACGTTTGAATTCTTTATCCTTCCCCTTTCTCTAAATAGAATTCAAGTGCAGGTTGTATATTCTCTCTTTTTTCCCCGTGCAATTCCCCAACTCCTTGCCAGGCCAGTGCGAGGAAGAGTAGAGGGAATTGAGGATTTATGTCTCGTCTCATGAATAGCTTGTTGTCATTCATTTATTATTATTCATTATTATTATTTATTATCATCATCATCATTATTATTATTATTATTATTATTATTATTATTATTATTATTACTTGCCAAGCTACAACTCTAGCTGGAAAAGCAGGACGTTATAAGCTAAGGGGCCCAAACAGGGAAATATAGCCCAGTAAGGAAAGGAAATAAGGAAATGAATAAACAATATAATAATTAATAAACAATTAATAATAAAGTATTTAAAATATATATATATATATATATTAAAGCAGATATTTCATATATAAGCTAAAAAAACATTTTTATTTTTATTATAATTAACTGCTAAGCTACAACCCTAGTTGGAAAAGCAGGATGCTATAAGCCCAGGGGCCCCAACAGGGAAAATAGCCCAGTGAGGAAAGGAAAATAGGGAAAATAAAATATTTTTAAGAAGAGTAACACCAGTAAAATAAATATTTCCTAAATAAACTATGAAGACATTAACAAAACAAGAGGAAGGGAAATTAGTTAGAACAGTGTGCCCTCAAGCAAGAGAACTCTAACCCAAGTCAGTTAAAGACCATGGTATAGAGGCTATGGCACTACCCAAGACTGGAGAACAATGGTTAGATTATAGAGTGTCATTCTCCTAGAAGAGCTGCTTACCATAGCTTAAGTCTCTCTTCTACCCTTACCAAGAGGAAAGTAGACACTGAACAATTCAAGATATTTATTCGCACTATCTTACACTGCCACACTCCACCCCCTTTGCTGTCTTAAATGCATGGTAGATACCCTCACGTGATTGGCTTAATTACTGGCTCCCCGAAGGCTTTTAAACTCCGCCATGCTTCATTACCGAATCCTTTCTATTAAGGCGTTTATGATGAGTTATCTTCCACCATCATAAACGCAGGCACGCACGAAGCCCCTAGTTTTCTCTCCTTGGATTTCATTTACTCCATCCCTTGCTTCCCCTTCCAAACACCTGTGGGTTCCTTCTTTCGTGGGTTTCCAAGAACGTTAAATATTAAAATATTAAATATTAAAATATCAAATATTAAATACTAAAATATTAAAATATAAAAAATTAAATACTAAAATATTAAAGTATCAAATATCAAAATATCAAATATCAAATATCAAAGATTAAAATATTAAAAATTAAAATAGTAAATATAAAAATATTAACAATTCAAATATCAAATATTAAAATATTGACAATTAAAATATTAAATGATTAGAAATTTAAATACTAAATATAAAAATATTGAAAATCAAAGCATTAAATATTAAAATATTAAATATCAAAATATTGAATATCAAAATGAATTTTAAAAAATTAAATTAACGTTATTTCTCAAAGTATTTATTGCGGGTTATTTGGCTTATGCAGTGATCAATCGAGACCAGATAAGCTGAATTATATACCTAAAATAATTTTTTTTGTAGAATAAAAGAACTGCGTACCCTTCTTGCTCTAATATTGAATGACGTTATGAAAATGAATAAATTTGCCCCGTACTATAAATAAAGGTAAAATATGTACCGATTAAAGAATTCTAAATATCCATAAGTCTGTTTTAGCATAAAAAGGACAGATTTGGAGAAAATTTTTATTAATCCACATACATTACGGAAGGTTTTTTAGTATGGGACCAGAAGTAACAGACGTGTTCTGTGCTAATGCGAGAAGTTCAGTCACCTGATGGAATAAGTTGAAACCGTAGTGCTAAATTGATGAAGATCAAAATAGAAAGAAAGATAAAAAAACGAAATGCATGTAACAGAATTTCTCTCTTCTTATATTCTCAAGAGGCTAAACGGGATATACCTGAAAGAGAGAGAGAGAGAGAGAGAGAGAGAGAGAGAGAGAGAGAGAGAGAGAGAGAGAGAGAGAGAAATGAAATGGATGTAACAGAATTTCTATCTGATTATATTTTCAAGAGACTAAACAGTATATACCTTAGAGAGAGAGAGAGAGAGAGAGAGAGAGAGAGAGAGAGAGAGAGAGAGAGAGAGAGAGAGAGAGAGAGAGAGAGAGAGAGAGAGAATCCTTGGAATTTCGCTTAAGTAACAATTTCCTTCCGTCCGCCATAAAACTCTGGGAATCTCTACTTGCTTCCGTTTTTTTTTTCTTTTTTTTTTTTAAATACGTACTCGAAGGGGATAAATCGTTTCAATACCTTTACACTTGAAGTACTCTGCTAGAGACAAGCACTGATTTTCCATACCTGGTGGTTTTTTACTTGTAAATTAATAAAGAAAAGTAACAACTAGACCTATTTAGTCCATAAATTAAAAAAAAAAAACAATAACAACCAACAACCTACTAAAAATAGCTTTCTTAATTTTTCCAGCTAATTAAAAAAAATTTTAAACGCATTTTGCCGAGAGAAGTAAGAGTTGCCCTAAATTAAGGTAAAGAGGCACAAAACCTTTTAAAACGTAGACGTTAATCCATAAGAAAACTGCCTCCCCTTAGCCATTTGGCAGTATTCCCTTTAGATATACTGTATATTATAAATAGACGGGCACTAGGTAAAGCGAAGACCTCCGCCACGGCAACTTATTTCTCGACCTTGACCTTTGACCTTAACAAGTATAACTGGCGTGGATTTCCATACATTCAAATATGAACCAAGTTTAAAGTCTCTGTGACAACGATGTCCAAACCTATGGCTGATTACGTGAATTGGACATTTTGCTTGACCGTGACCTTGACCTTTCAAAGTAAAATAATTTCCAGCTTTTTACATAGGTTAATCCTTACAAGTTTCATTATTCCACGATTAAAATTGTGGCCAAGAAGCTGTTTACAAACAAACACACGCACACACACACAAAGAGGGGCGAAAACATAACCTCCTTCCCACATCGATGGCGGAGTAATAAGTCTTTAGAGAATATTATATCAATCCAACGTAAGCAGGCTGAAGAATTTTAGTATTTAGGAGTTTTTAACATCTTGAAGATGTCTATGATGGAAATATTACAACTATATATATATATATATATATATATATATATATATATATATATATATATATATATATATATATATATATATATATATATATATTTATATATATATATATATATGCATATAAATATATATATATATATATATATATATATATATATATATATATATATACTGTATATATATGCATATATATATATATATATATATATATATATATATATATATATATATATATATATATAAGCATGAAGAATAACTGTGTCACAGGTAATAAATAGTAAGTTGTAGTCTATCCAATATATTTATACATATATATATATATTATATATATATATATATTATATATATATATATATATATAATATATATAAACATAAAGAATAACTGTGTCACAGGAAATAAATACTAAATTGTAGTCTATCCATTGAAAAAACTTGTATTTCCCATAAAGACACCTGAATTAGATAAGCATAATCTGTTCATTCTGTAGTCACAAAATGTTGTTCATTTCAATAACCTTAAACGAACTTAGAAATTTAGTAGACCTGGGGAGAATTAAATTTCCATATACTTAACAAGAGACTTTAGTTATGTAAGCAGCTCTTCTAGGAGAAGGACACTCCAAAATCAAACCATTGTTCTCAAGTCTTGGGTAGTGCCATAGCCTCTGTACCATGGTCTTCCACTGTCTTGGGTTAGAGTTCTCTTGCTTGAGGGTACAATCGGGCACACTATTCTATCTAATTTCTCTTCCTCTTGTTTTGTTAAAGTTTTTATAGTTTATATGGGAAATATTTATTTTAATGTTGTTACTGTTCTCA
>NC_090737.1:8579434-8581934 GCF_036898095.1 Palaemon carinicauda
GTTTAAGAGAATAAGCCTGAAATAAAGTCAAAATGTCTTCCTTTTGTAGCAAAACATTACCGCTCAACTGCACACCACAATACATGAATTTTAAAACGCAATTATAAAGGGACATTTATAGAATGAAATGCTTGTATTCATACCTTTGTTATATAATACCACGGAAATTAACTTCAAGTTGAAGACAAAGCGCCCTAGACGTTTTACGAGGATTCGTAGGAAAGGACGTAGGATTATCTACAGTATTTATACAGTTTCATGATCTTTTTTCTCTCTCACAAAAACCCTTTGCTCTGTTTTGAACACGCGCTGTGTAGCAACAAAAACATAATGTAAAAATTACGGAAATTTCATGAGTGACATTAGCAATTGTTCCATCTCAGAATTCATAGGAAGTTTACAAACGTGGATATATATATAGATAGATATATATATATATATATATATATATATATATATATATATATATATATATATATATATATATATATATATATATATATATATATATATATACATATATATATGTATATATATATTACTTATCAGTCACAAAACTGCACGTGACATATATTAAAGGGTAAAATCCACAGGAAACAGGAAAGGAGAAGACCAGGTACCAAGCGCTTTCGTGTATTACGTACACTTCTTCAGGGTACAAAGTGAAATAGAACATAAAATCATACAATAAAGAAACCTAACAAAACTGAAATAAAAGCCACAAACTAGCAAAGCATCATCAGTATGCTAAAATAACAAACAGTCGTTAAAAATGAATAAACAATTGTAGTTTAAAATAAAATACTAGTAATATAACAATCGTTAAACTAAATGTTTACATTGTACTTCCTTACAATTTCATTAACAAGATGAGTGTCTAGTTTAAAAAGACCAGAACTGAGATTTAAAATTTGATTATTAAAATATTTAATAAAAGCAGATTCAATAATATTTCTTTTAACAAGATTTTTACAAAATAAAATCTCTGAGGAGTTTTCCCAGTCAATACAGTGGTTAAAATCGTTCATGTGGACAAACAAGGCACTAGACATTTGTCCTGTCCTAACTGCATAACGATGTTGTTTAATTCGGTTGTTAAGCAATTTTCCGGTTTGACCTACATATTTCTTGTCACAACCAGTACATGGAATTATGTAAATAGAGCCACTATTACAATTTGGAGAATTATTTATTAGGACATTCTTTACCGTTCCTGAACTTTTAAAAACTAAATTTACTTTGAATATTTTCAATAAATATTTTATATAAGCAAAGTTTTCATTGTATGGAAGTGCCAGCACATTCTCATTCTTAAAAGGTTCCCTATTCTTGTCGGAATAAAATATATGCCTAGCTTTCTGTAGAGACTTGTCAATTAAAACTTTAGGATATTTTAATTTAATTCCTATGTCATTAATTCTACGAAATTCTGCGTCTATAAATTCGGGGCTGCAAATCCTTAAAGCCCTTAAAAACATACTTGAAAAAACAGAAACTTTTACACTAGTTTGATGGTTTGAATAAAAATGAATGTGGGAGCAAACATTAGTAGGTTTCCTGTAAATATAAAAAACAAAGCCTCTATTATTTCTATGCACTAAAACATCTAAAAATGGCAATTTACAATGATTCTCTTCTTCAATAGTGAATTTTATGGAGTATACTAAACTATCTAACTTTTCCAAAAAAATATTTAGATTCTCATATGTAGGCCAAACACAAAAAATATCGTCAACATAACGAAACCAAAGAACCCCTTTAGGCAAAATCGCTGGCAACAGTTTTACTTCGAAAAATTCCATGTAAAGGTTACTGAGTACTGGGGATAGGGGATTACCCATTGCCATTCCAAACTTTTGTAGGTAGTACTTTCCATTAAAAACAAATTTACAGTCTTTAACACATAATTTTATCAATTCAATAATTTTGTCATAAGATAAAGGTAAAACATGCTTACTTAATTCTTCGGATAAAAATGTCAATAGATCGTCAACTGGAACCTTCGTAAATAAAGACGTTACATCAAAACTTATCATTTTAAAGTTAAAATCAATGCGAGCACTAAGCAACTTGTTAACAAAATCTGTATTATTCTTTATATGTGATTGGGATATATTTCCAACAATAGGCATAAGGACTTGCACTAACCACTTCGACAATTTGTATGAAACACTACCAACTGAACTGATTATTGGCCTGACAGGGTTATTAATCTTATGAGTTTTAATAAGACCGTACATATACGGTAATGTGGCACATTGAGAAGAAAATTGCTTAATGAGTGCATCATATCCTTTCAAGATGGCTTTTAATTTCCTATTGAAATTACTATTTACAGTTTCTAAGGGATTTCCACGTACTTCAGAATAAGTTTCATTATCCGACAACAGATTATCCATCTTTCCCACATACTCATCTTTATCCATTATTACAAACACGTTAGACTTATCTGCCTTCGTATTATGCAGATCATTATCATTCTTTAACTGACTGTAACACT
>NC_090737.1:8586934-8589434 GCF_036898095.1 Palaemon carinicauda
ATTGTACGCCACAGTGTTATAAAACTGTCTACCCGGCGAAATTAATTTCAAGGTAGGCGTAATAACTGGCCTCATTCACCCCCCCAACACATAATCCAATAGTGTTTACCTCAATGGGATAAGTCTCTACTGTACGTTGACATACACATCTCGGTTTACGCTTACCACATTAATTGTTTGCACATTCTCTCTCTCTCTCTCTCTCTCTCCTCTCTCTCTCTCTCTCTCTCTCTCTCTCTCTCTCTCTCTCTCTCTCTCAATTGTTTCCAGTTTCTTCTAAAATTTTGCTTACGATAAAGATTCTACATCAATATTTTCATAGTACACATCTCGGTTACGCTTACCACATTAATTGTTTGCATATTCTCTCTCTCTCTCTCTCTCTCTCTCTCTCTCTCTCTCTCCTCTCTCTCTCTCTCTCTCTCTCTCTCTCTCAATTTTTTCCAATTTCTTCTAAAATTTGGCTTACAATAAAGATTCTAACATAAATATTTTCATAATACACATCTCGGTTACGCTTACCACACTAATTGTTTGCACATTCATTTATTCCTCTCTCTCTCTCTCTCTCTCCTCTCTCTCTCTCTCTCTCTCTCTCTCTCTCTCTCTCTCTCTCTCTCTCCCCTCTCTCTCTCTCTCTCTCTCTCCTCTCTCTCTCTCTCTCTCAATTGTTTCCAATTTCTTCTAAAATTTTGCTTACAATAAAGATTCTACCTCAATATTTTCATAGTATACATTTCCAAGGACACACCTACGATGGCATATACATAAAAACTTCTCACAGATTACAGAACATACTTTCATAAATATAAATACCACAATGGTGCAACATGTAGGTAAATGATGCTTTATAATACTTGCATGAATATATCGAGAATTTTAAAATCCTACATGGTTAAAACAGGCTTGTGGGAGTGCCTTTATTTTTGCTGAGTTCATCATCTTTAAAACTGACTGTTTATCATAATAAAAAGCGTAATACTACATTTAATTTAATTGCGTTCGGTTTCAATTGATGCCACACGTTATATATCATACCCACGTCATAATAATAATAATAATAATAATAATAATAATAATAAAGTCCCTTCCTTGCCCTGCCCTAACATTTTACTTTGAAACACTTAATTCAAACACAAAGTTCTTCGTACAATTTCCCAATATTTATCCAAAGATTTAGAGAAATCTATGCCATAATCTTCCCCACCTACATCTCCATTAGATAAACAAACATACGCAGAGAGCTCCAGTCCCCGACAATTATTCCTCGCACGTCTTCAGCCCCCTTAATCATATAACTTAGGTTTCCTCGACCCTCAAAGTTGACCTCCCTTAAAGCAAGAGAGAGAGAGAGAGAGATTCACTAGCGTGCTGTGCTACCGTGATTAAAGCTGGATCAATTAGAAGCCCCACCAAGGCCTTTCAACCCCCGTCAGGTCTCATTACCTAATACTTTTTTATATGAAGGCGTTTATAAAGGGCTTCGCTCTCATATCTCATATGCAGGGCCGGTTTCTTTCAGTGGTCTTACCATTTCCTTTTCCTGTGCTCTGATGTATCCGCTGGTTTTTTTCTGGATGCAGATGTAATATTATCATTAATATTATTAATATTATCCTTTGTTGGAGGAATGGAAAGTTTGATATTGTTATTATCATTTTTATGGATGCTGATGTAATATCATTATTATTATCATTTGTTTGAGAGACGGGGAAGTTTGATGTTATTATTATTATTATTATTATTATTATTATTATTATTATTATTATTATTATTAATGACACGACGTTAAAGTTGCATATGCGTTGTACTCAAATCTAACAATCAATATTATATGCGAGTTACTTGTTAAGGTTCGGTGTTTTTTTAATATCAACAAATTAAAATATGGAGATTCGTGGTAAAAATAATTCTTACTATAACTCCATGCTATAAATTCACACAACTAGTTATAAAGTATTCACAGGCACTGTACCCGTAACGTGGACAATTACATTACTATGTTTCACTGGCATATATTCAAGTAATGTGTTTATTATTCGGTATTACCCACGTAGGGCACAGGGGTGAGAGACAGTTACCCTAGGCAACAACCTAAGATAGAATTTTGTCCAAGGAATTTTAAGACTCTTCCAATATTTTGTAAAAGATGTTATTATTATTATAATTATTGGCAATGTTACAACCATAGTTGGAAAAGCAGGACGCTATAAGCCTACAGGCTCCAACAGGAAAAATAGCCCAGTGAGGAAAGGAAACAAAGAAAATTAAATATTTTAAGAATCTCTTAATAATCGAATAAGAACAAGCAATACACGGTGTGCAATTATACATGCTCTGTCCGGGTACGAAAATATTGATAGGAATCATTTATAAAGAACCAATCTAAAGTAATAATGTACAAAGCAAAGGGTTATGGCGGCCGATGGGGTAACGTCCCTGACTGGTGAACGCCAGACTAGGGTTCGAGTCCCGCTCAAACTTGATAGTTTCTTTGGTC
>NC_090737.1:8591934-8594434 GCF_036898095.1 Palaemon carinicauda
TAAATAAACATCTGGTTAAATAAATGAATATTTGGTTAAATAAATAAATATTTGGTTAAATAAGTAAATAAATATTTGGTTAAATAAATAAGTAAATAAATATTTGGTTAAATAAATAAGTGAATAAATATTTGGTTAAATAAATGAATAAATATCTGGTTAAATAAAAATATATCTAGTTAAATATATATCTGGTTAAATAAATAAATATCTGGTTAAAAAAATAAATAAATAAATATCTGGTTAAATAAATCAATGAATAAATATCTGGTTAAATAAATAAATAAATATCTGGTTAGATAAATAAATATCTGGGTAAATAAATAAATAAACAAATATTTGGTTAAATAAATAAATCAATAAATATATGGTTTAATAAAAACAAATAAAATTCTGGTTAAATAAATATATAAATATCTGGTTAAATAAATGAAATAAATAAATATCTAGTTAAATAAATAAATAATATCTGGTTAAATAAATAAATAAATAAATATCTGGTTAAATAAATAAATAAATGAATATCTGGTTAAATAAATAAATGAATATCTGGTTAAACAATAAATAAAGAAATATCTGGTTAAATAGATAAATAAATAAATATCTGGTTAAATAAATAAATATCTGGTAAATAAATAACTAAATAAATACCAGGTTAATTAAATAAATAAATATCTGGTTAAATAAATATATAAATGTCTGGTTAAATAAATAAATAAATAAACATCTGGTTAAATAAATAACTAAATATCTGGTTAAATAAATAAATATCTGGATTAATAAATGCATAGATATCTGGTTAAATAAATAAATAAATAAATAAATAACTGGTTAAATAAATAAATACATATCTGGTCAAATAAATAAATATCTAGTTAAATAAATAAATAAATATCTGGTTAAATAAATAAATAAATATCTGGTTAAATGAATAAATAAATAATTATCTGGTTAAATAAATAACTAAATATCTGGTTAAATAAATAAATATCTGGATTAATAAATGCATAGATATCTGGTTAAATAAATAAATAAATAAATAAATAACTGGTTAAATAAATGAATACATATCTGGTTAAATAAATAAATATCTGGTTAATATATATATATATATATATATATATATATATATATATATATATATATATATATATACACACACCGTATATATATACATATATCTGGTTAAATATATAAATGATTAAATATCTGATTAAATAAATAAATAAATAAATATCTGGTTAAATAAGTGAGTAAATAAATACCTGGTTAAATAAATGAATGAATAAATAAATAAATAAATATCTGGTTAAATAAATAAATAAATAT
Source organism: Palaemon carinicauda (assembly GCF_036898095.1). Taxonomy (NCBI): domain Eukaryota; kingdom Metazoa; phylum Arthropoda; class Malacostraca; order Decapoda; family Palaemonidae; genus Palaemon; species Palaemon carinicauda. The sequence continues at coordinate 8,593,264 of NC_090737.1, forward strand.
CTGGTTAAATAAATGAAGAAATATTTGGTTAAATAAATAAATAAATACATTTCTGGTTAAATGATTAAATAAATAAATATCTGGTTAAATAAATTAATAAATATCTGTTTAAATAAATAAATATCTGGTTAAATAGATGAATAAATAAATATCTGGTTAAATAAACAAATAAATAAATATCTGGTTAAATAAACAAATAAATAAATTTCTGGTTAAATAAATAAACAATTAAATATCTGGTTAAATAAATCAATAAATAAATATCTGGTTAATAAATAAATAAATAAATAAATAAACAAATAAATAAATATCGAAATAAGTTAAGATAAAACTGTTGAACCTCATTCCGATCAGATTCGAATAATTCAGAGGCTTATGAAGTTTCATCGATGTAAAATACTTATTTGCTAAATCATCAAGGGTTTTTTTTTTCATTGCACATTTCATTTGTTTCTTTCGGTATTTTTCTACAAAACTTATGACAATAAATGATTAGATTAAGTATATCCAATAAGCTTTGCATGATTAGAACTATTTAACGTACATCCCATTCAACATGGTAAAATTAAATATAGAAAATCAGCTTGCTAAAATTGGGTGCCTTAAATAAAGTGGATGAATCCAAACCTATAAAAAAAAAACGGACTAAAATGAAGTCTATTAAATGAACTTACCGGAAGTGAGTCGATAAATAGATTGAATTACTGATCAACATTCTGTAATGAAGTCAATCTGATCGATATCATATAAATATATCTATCATAGTAAACAAGTATGATAAAAATGAACCTATTTAATCAAACTATTGCAATTAGGCATATCAAGTCAGCATGAATAATCAATCTATTCAATTAAGATGGTAATTAATACTATTTAAACCACTGAATAAAATTAAGTCTAATAAATCACTATGCTAGAATTAAGTAAGCATAATAATGCAAGGTCCAGTACGCCATCACACTAAACACTAGCTTCAAAAATAGCAATGTTAAAATTGAATCGATCTTACTAAATCATATTGGAAAATCTAATACTAATATAAGAATATTTCTAATAATTTAGTAAGCTGAAATAAATGTTAATATGTCAGTAAGCAAAAATAAGGCCAGTAAAATTGTGCCAAGACGCGCAAAACAATATGTAACCAAAGCTATCAAATAGGACAACCTAA
>NC_090737.1:8599434-8634812 GCF_036898095.1 Palaemon carinicauda
ATCAGCGATCAGGAAACTTTTCCGAGCTAAAAGGGCACCCCTCCGAGTCGGTGCAAATCTGCCTCACTAAAAAAAATTGACTATAGTATTATCAGCAAACTGATGAAGACTATTGAAGACGTAATATCGCCTGCTTTTATAAACATGTAAATCATATCTAATATTTTCAAAAATCTCCCAAAAAATTACACTGACCAATGAAAATTACATGAATTACATTATTCGTAGGTTGGAGATAAGCATATGATTAAAAATATTCTTAAAAAATTCTTTTGATTGAATATATAGATTTCTAAATTAAATGAATTGTATCTATATTGATGTAAACCTTCTTTTCTGTTCTACCAGTCTTGTTAAATTTCAAAATTGCCACCTTTTCAAACACCACAATATACTCTTTGATTACGGGCAATATCATAATTTGCTGGAGTTTTCTAAGTCTTTTTAAATTCTGAAAATGGTATAAGAAATTGGCTCTCAATACCTCCATTCATTCACCCACGCTATCAAGAATCCCAAGTGTTCAAAAAAAAAAAAAAAAAAAAAAAAAAAAAAAAAAAAAAAAAAAAAAAAAAATCCATATCTCACATTTTAAACCACTCGGCTGTATACGAGTGCCATTTAAGTATACTGAGAATTTCCTATCTGGCACAGATATTTTTAATGATCCATTTTGCCTTTACCAGAAATACTGTTTCTTCCAATCCTTCCACATATCAATAAATTTATCATACAACATTTCATCCTCAAGGCTGTTTTTTTTTTTTTTTTTTTTTTTTTAGGTCATACCATATTTATCTCGAATCTTGCGCCTTTAAAAGCTTAAAAGGTTTAAAGGCCGCTCATGAATGGCAGAGGCAAGGGACAGTGACACTGCTCTAACAAGCAGGATCATGCCCCAGAGACTGACCATATATTATGATCAGCGCCCAAGCCCCCTCTCCACCCAAGCTAGGACCGAGGAGAGCCAGGCAATGGCTGATGATGACTCAGCTGATAGCTTACAAGGATGGTGAGGTAGCAGCTACCAAACAATTTAACGAGTCTGAGCAGGAATCGAACCCCAGCGGGCGTTCATCAGTCAGGGATGTTACCACATCGGCCATCACATATCGTTAATAGTTATCTTGCTTTGTTCTAGACATAATCCGCCAACAGTTATCTTAATTATTAATTAGTTATCTCAACAAATAGTCACATTGTGAATCTCCCCAATAGTCATCTTACTTTACTCTGATAATAGTCTACCAATAGTTAAGTTAATTAGTTATCTCAACAAAAAGTTACATTATGAATGTCCCGTATTATTAGTATCACTAAAGGCATTGACAACGAAATTTCAATCACCATGCCCTGCTAATTGAGAGATCTTATTCACATAATGTGCACCCATCTCAATCTAATTTTAAATAAAGCTTCTATTACTTAACTACAAAAATCATAACTAATGGGATATTATTCAAATCATACTTAAAAGGTTACAGCTAACTATTTGCAACAAACACGCATACAATCGCAATGTATTACATACGAGTCTATAAGTATAAATACAAGTAAAATAGCAGCTCACGTTTTAGAGGAAACTTTGAATAAACTCGTACCCTCAATGAAGTTCATCTGTATGTAAACTTCCAAATAACTTTGGAAGTTTTCAAGAATACACTATGATACTGAGTATAGCAGTGATAAACCGTAATCCAATATGTAGTATCTCCAGTCTCATGGGGTTGGAACTTGTCTGCTATCGTTTACATTGTAAAACTCAAAAATACCACGGCAACAAAGAACTATTCTCTCTCTCTCTCTCTCTCTCTCTCTCTCTCTCTCTCTCTCTCTCTCTCTCTCTCTCTCTCTCTCTCTCTCTCTCTCTCTCTATATATATATATATATATATATTATATATATGCGTGTTTAACACTACGCAGTTTCCCTTTAAATAGAAAAAAATAATTATTTCATTTCACGGCTCAAGAGGATCCCCTATACAGAAGATTTTCAGTTTTAAATACCAATAGAAAGGGCAACTCAGCAGCGAAGGGGACCTCCTACGTATCCTGGAACATCCACTTCCATCATTTACGCAAAGTGTCGCTTCCAGAATATTAAAACATTCTGTCCTCATACCATTTCAATGTATTTATTGAGGACTAGGAATCCTTATCCCTCCTCGTTCCTAAAAGCACTTATGTATCATTCATCAATTTACCAATCCTAGAGTCCTACGTTCTCTCCGTTTGGGAAAACATAAAACATCATGATTCAACTTTTTCCGTCTGCTATTTTATTTCTTCGTTAACGTATTTCAATATTTTTCATCATTTCATTATGATACATATAGATTTTGCAAATTAATAATATCAATACATTCGATGATTTCCTTCAGTACCTTTGAAATCGTGACTCGACTTTCATAAACTCTGCAACATTAATTTTTCAACAACTGATTTTTCAACTCCACCATCATCTTTTACATTTACTTTATTCCAAAATGCCTATATAAATCAAACATTTCCCTTCTGATTGCCATCGATCTGAATGCTGCCTTTGATCGTGTTAATCGTGAGGACCTTGTTTTCAAATTTAACAGATGGGAGTACGTGAGTTTTTATCAACATAATTATAGAATTTATAAGTAACAGACTGAAGAGCGTAGTTGTTGATGGCCACCATATTGACAACAAGAATGTAATATCTGGTGTTCCTCAGGGTAGTGGTCTCGCCCCATTACTTTTCATACTATATACGCATGATATTACAGATGTAATTTTCCTTAGCAGGAAGATAACTTTATATATGGTAGGCCACACAAGGAAAATTGAAAGATAATGTAAATATGTAAAAAAGCTCCAAATATATGCCCTTCATAATAAATGCCCTAAAACGCTTATGTGGTTTAGCTAAGAAAACAAGGTTGTTGCATATGCATATGATGCTACTATCTTATCATCAACTCCATCTCCAGAATGTATATTATATTTTTCCCATTCATCTTAATTTATTTTCGGAAGTGAACGTAGAATATTTAAACCAAACTGCATAATAAACACTTTGAAAAAGTGCGAAAGCTCCTGCTATCTTTAAATATACAACGCATAAAATTGTGGATTTTAATACCCAAGATCAACAGATACGGCATGGTGTTATTTTTCAAATTAAATATACTAATTTTATTCAGAGCAGTACGTCCATATGAAATAAATAATGAAGAAATTTATTGATGGAGAATTTCAATAACAGGTTAGTGTGTCAACCATCTTTAAATATACTGTATTGCTTAATAAACCGTTGCGAAACTCAATAAACCAAAGATTTCATACATGTATATTCTGCATATTGGATTTTCTCTCAATATCCCATCGTCAACACGATCTGCATTTCATTTATTTTTTTTTTTTTTGAAAACGTATAGTTTCAGAAATCAGTATTATTATTATTATTATTATTATTATTATTATTATTATTATTATTATTATTATTATTATTATTATTAATTGCTAAGCTACAACCCTACTTGGAAAAGCCGAATGCTATAAGCCGAGGGGCTCCAACAGGGAAAACACACTAGTGAGGAAAGGAAAGAAGGAAAAACAAAATATTTCAAGAACAGAAACAACATTAAGATAATATTTCATATAAAAACTATAAAAAACTTTAACAAAACAAGAGGAAGAGAAATTAGAATAGCGTGCCTGAGTGTACTCTCAAGCAAGAGAACTCGAACATTTACATTCCTAGTATGCCCTCCAAGGCCCAGATTTTTTTTTCTTCTTCATATTATGTAAGAATCATATAGTTTCAGAAATCAGTATTAATCAACGAGGCAGTCAAAAATAAAATAGAATAACTAATGAATATAAAACACATTTTAATCATAAAACATTATTAAATTTGTTAATAACGAAGGGGAAATAATGAGGAAAATACAATAAAGAGGGGAACATATTTTAAAGTCCAGGACAGCAAAAATTATGATTATGCTACAATAATAGCTTCTATCACAAATATCAACCTAGTTTGTTCATTGCTTTCCTTCTTTCCTAAAACTACCGAATTTTAGTTGGAAACGGCCAATTTTTATTTTGAAAAGATAGTTTCGAGGAAAACTAAAACTTACAAAGCTTTCTAAAAGATCCGATATCATAATCAACTTGATATCTACACATATTTTGAAAAGGATTTTGAGGAAAAAAAAAAAAGTTTCATGTTTACAAAACAATCCAAAGCGAAGAAGGTACAAAAAAAAAATTCAAGTGTTATAAAATATGATGATAACCTCGTTATGACAAAATGAAGACCTCGTACCAAAGCCCATCCAAAGGTTCTTCCTCATCAAATTGCCTATGCAAAGCAGCATTCAATCTTCCAGCCATAGCAAGTCTCACATTATCCTGGAGTCTTACGAGTCCAAGTTGACTCTCCTGGCGCACAATCAAATATATATCATTCTGATCTCGTTTTCCATGGTCATAATGGTAACAAAACTCCAACATCGCAATTCTGGGGAAATATTTATGTCAATGAATAGTTGTGAGCACAGACTGGTCGCTTGATTGAATGGGTGTTATAGTCCCTCTTCAAAATCTCACTCTGTGCGTTAGTCGAAGTTTATATCCAGGTGTACTGAGCAGTTTATTTTCATGCTCGGAAGCGACGAGTGACTAAGGGTTCGGTTCCTTGGAGGGATAATTCTTTGGACCTACTTCCCTGAAAAACAATTGCGCCACTGCTAACCTGGAAACCGAATTAGGTACAGTTGGACACAGGAGTCCCTGTCACACCTCGCTCCGCATAAGTGCACCCTATCACAAACCTAATACACGGCAAGTAACCAAACAGATAGCGTAAGAAGAGATGGCAGAAGTGCTGGGCGAGACTAAACACAGGAGTACCCCGCGCAGTAATGGTGTAGCTGGGTGCACTTCCTCTGACCAACTGTACTTATAATCAATTTTTATTAAATGGGTCGCATTTGTACTAACTCGCAGCGGTGCCCTCTTAACACAGAAAAGTTTCTGCTAACTGATTGGCTAGAATTATCTTGTCCAACCAATCAGTGATCAGGAAACTTTTCCGAGCTAAAAGGTCACCCCTGCGAGTCGGTGAAAATCTGCCTCACTAAAGAGAGTTGACTATAGTGCTTAACCTAAGTGGTAACGTTTCAGGCTGGTGATCCCCACACTGGGGTTCGATTCCCGCTAAAACTTGTTAGTTCCCTTGCACGCTGCAACCTCACCATCCTTGTGAGCTAAGTATGGGGAGTTTAAGGGAGCCTACAGGTCTATCTGCCCAGTCATCGGCAGCATTGCCTGGCCCTCCTTGGTCCTAGCTTGGGTGGTGAATGGGCTTGGGCCCTGATCATATGTATAATATGGTTAGTCTTAAAGCTAGGGCATTTTCCTGCTTGATAGAGTAATGTCACTGTCCCTTGCCTCTGCCACTCATGAGTGGATTTTAAACCTTCAAACTGAAGGCTTAACTTCCTCTGACAACACATCCTCTATAGGGGAAAAAAAAAAATCATAAAGAAGCTCCAATTTAGGATAGACTTCAGGTACGTTGGGCTTCAGTTTAAATTCTTCAAATGAGTCCAACTTCAACTAAAAGCCTGAAATTGTGTTGGTAAAAAGTACTGATCTAGAAAGTTTCTATTCCATGTACAGTGTAAGTAGTCATGGTCTTCCACTGTTTTGGGTTAGAGTTCTCTTGCTTGATGGTACACTCGGGCACACTATTCTATCTAATTCATCTTCCTCTTGTTTTGTTAAAGTTTTTATAGTTTATAAAGGAAATATTTATTTTGATATTACTGGTGTTAGAATATTTTATTTTTCCTTGTTTCCTTTCCTCACTGGGCTATTTTCCCTGTTGGACCCCCTGGGCTTATAGCATCCTGCTTTTCCAACTAGAGTTGTAGCTTAGCAAGCAATAATAATAATAATAATAATAATAATAATAATAATAATAATAATAGTTCATCAATGAAATTAAGCAATCCTTCAGACATTTATACAGCCCTTATCTTCCCTTCTATTTCACCACACGGATAAAGTTCTCAATTATGTTCATGATACTATTGGTCATTTCAAAAGACGTTTAAATTATGCCAGTAGATACTTTTTTCTTTTAATAAACGCATCTTATTTTAAAATAATTATGTTTCTTTTTTCGTTATGAAAATATAAATTGTCTTTGGAATATCGTGACTAGTCTCAAAAATAATCTGACACGAACGAAGGATTGTATCATCAAGACAATTGACAGCTGCTTCATTCAACAACAGAATGGTGTCAGGAAAAAAAGGAATGAATTTTATTAGAATCGTAATAGCTGGAATTTTATATTACAATTCAGTATTACAGTCTGGATAAAAATATCGTTTAATAAAGAGTTGCAATGAACAGCAAACTGGAATATGATACATTAAAGTCGGGTTTCATGTACGGATTTTGCATATTGGTTTTCGTTCAATACCTCAGTACCTGACGGGCGAGTCATGACCGGGCTTTCACGGCGTGAGGAGCTGGCTCATCTGATTGAAAGCCAGTAATTACATCTGAGATATACTATAGTCCATTTCTTTTATCGAGGCAGATTTGCACCGACTCGCAGCGGTGCCCTTTTAGCTCGGAAAAGTTTCCTGATCGCTGATTGGTTGGACGAGATAATTCTAACCAATCAGCGATCAGGTAACTTTTCCGAGGTAAAAGGGCACCGCCGCGAGTCTGTGCAAATATGCATCGCTAAAAGAAATGGACTATAGTATGGTGTATATCAAAAGCTATTTTTATCTATATTATGGTAGGCTTTCTTTCAAATGTTCTTTTTACAGGCAATATATGGATTGAATCACCAACAAAACTTTTTTTTTCTATTTATACTACGATATATCTCCAGCAATCATTCTTTTTATCTATAATATAGGCTTCCAATCAAAGCTCTCAGTTATCTATATTATAATAATCCCATCGAAGGTTATATTTTCACTATACTAAAAGTTATATACCTTTTACTATGATACATCATTATGGATAACAGGTAAGTAGAGAAATCTACTAAAACCCCAAAAAATTAAATGTAAGGGCAACACAATTTTCTGGTATGTATGAAAGATGATGACAGAAGATGTAAAGAACAGGGATTCAGAATATGACATATAGACTTAAGTCCTTGAATTCACATAACACATTAGTAAAGACGCATGCAGTCTAATAAGATATAGCCACGCAATAAAATTATTTCCACTTATTAGACCGTTTTTTTTTTTTTTTCCTGCTAAAGAATTTGTGAACATCCCGACAGGACTCTTAAACGACCAGAATATTTACTTCATCTCTCCTTATAATAAAGTGAATATTTACAAGCACCTTAAAGATTAGAGAACAGTATCCAGATAGTTTCTAAGAATTATGCTAAAACAAGATGGGAAGGACAGATAACTATAAGGTAGATATTATCTCCAAACATATCTTAAGTCATAGGCAGTTAATGTACCTCATGAGGCTCAATACTACACAGGATTCTAGAAGTTTTATTCCAGCTGTTACCAAGTTGTGGAATGATCTTCCTAATCGGGTAGTTGAATTAGTAGAACTTTAAAATTTCAAAGTTGGAGCATGTGTTTTTATGTTGACCAGGCTGACATGAGTCTTTTTATAGTTTATATATGACATATCTGTTTTTTATGTTAATAGTTTATATAGGACATATCTGTTTTGACGTTGTTACTGTTTTAGAATGATTTATTGTTAACTTGTTCTCATCTTTTATTCATTTCCTTATTTCCTTTCCTCACTGAGCTATTTTCCCTATTGGAGCTCTTGGGCTTATAGCATCTTGCTTTTCCAACTAGGGTTGTAGCTTGGATAATAATAATAATAATAATAATAATAATAATAATTTGTTGGGAAAAAAATATCATTAAAAACTCCTTAACATATAATAAAGACCTAAATCAAAACACTTTCATTGGCTATCTATCATATAAAAATGGGTTATTTTACATCGACTAGTGTATGCAAAGAAACATTACATCATCCTTTTATAGCAACTATCGCTTTACTCTGAAGGCATCTATCAACTTCGGTATCATTATTATTATTATATCATTATAAATTGCTAAGCTACAACCCTAGTTGGAAAAGCAAGATGCTATAAGCCCAAGGGCTCCAACGGGGAAAATAGCCCAGTTAGGAAAGGAAACAAGGAAAAATGAAATATTTTAAGAAGAGTAACATTAAAAAAAAAATATCTCCTCTATAAACTTGAAAAACTTTAACAAAACAAGAGGAAGAGAAATAAGATAGAATAGTGTGCCCGAGTGTACCCTCAAGCAAGAGAACTCTAACCCACGAAATTGGAAGACGATGGTACAGTGGCTATGTCACTACCCAAGACTAGAGAACAACGGTTTGATTTTGGAGTGTCCTCCTAGAAGAGCTGCTTGCCATAACTAAAGAGTCTCTTCTACCCTTACCAAGAGGAAAGAAGCCACTGAGGCTATGTCACTACCAAAGACAAGAGAACAATGGTTTGATTTTGGAGTGTCCTTCTCCTAGAAGAGCTGCTTACCATAGCTAAAGAGTCTATTCTACCCTTACCAAGAGGAAAGTAGCCACTGAGGCTATGGCACTATCAAAGACTGGAGAACAATGGTTTGATTTTGGCGTGTTCTTCAAGAAGAGCTGCTTGCCATAACTAAAGAGTCTCTTCTACCCTTACCAAGAGGAAAGAAGCCACTGAGGCTATGTCACTACCAAAGACAAGAGAACAATGGTTTGATTTTGGAGTGTCCTTCTCCTAGAAGAGCTGCTTACCATAGCTAAAGAGTCTCTTCTACCCTTACCAAGAGGAAAGTAGCCACTAAGGCTATGGCACTATCAAAGACTGGGGAACAATGGTTTGATTTGGGCGTGTTCTTCTAGAAGAGCTGCTTGCCATAACTAAAGAGTCTCTTCTACCCTTACCAAGAGTAAAGAAGCCACTGAGGCTATGGCACTACCCAAGACTAGAGAACAATGGTTTGATTTTGGAGTGTTCTTCTCCTAGAAGAGCTGCTTGCCATAACTAAAGAGTCTCTTCTACCCTTACCAAGAGGAAAGTGGTAGCGGGGTTTGTTCTCGACTACACGGTAGCGTAAACAAGTAAATTCCTTCAGTTCTCCTTCTCTTTCGAGTGTCAAGGAACAAAACTAAAACTTTCCAAATCTTGGAAGGAAGCTTGCCGGATAAATTTATAGCTGTGTGGAAGTCCCTTGTTCAGGTGAACCCACGTAGAGGGGATTATTTCGAAATCTTACTTTGTTCGTGTTTTGTACAAGTTCGGAGAGAGGTTGTTGTGAAGAAAATACAATATTTCTAACGAGTTTCAGTTATTGTTTACCTCTATACATGTCGTTTTTGCATTTAAATATACGTTGGTCAGATAAATCTTACCTTTAATCCAAATATTCTATATTCAAATATTATATAAAATAACATTACCTCCTTGAATTTAACTTTTAATCATCTTTAACTCAAAAGAAAATAGAAATAAATAAATAAAAAAACAGGTTGATATACTCATAATATTCCAGAAAATATGCCTTTTAAGACCTATAGAGAACTTACTCTAATATTTTACCCGGTTTTGTAATGCAATACAAATAGAGTCACTTGCTTTGATTTTCATTATTAGGCCAAAGTGTTTGATATTCTTACCGACTTCCTGTACAGGTGAAGAAGAAGAAGAAGAAGAAGAAGAAGAAGAGGTAAGACGGGACAATAATAATATAAATAAAAAAATCAATGAATTCCAGTTACCTTAAATTGGATGATGTTTGTGTTAAGAGTATTGCAACGAATTCCCAAATAATCTTATCGGGTAAGCAATTAATATACTGAGCTGATTGTTTTAGTAATCGTTATAAAATCATATTGAAATCAGTTAAAATATAACCCTGTAACTTATGAAAATGTACCATCAAACTGGGAAATTCAAACATTCAGGTCAAGGTGTTTATACAGCTGTTAATGTGATTACTTTTAAAAATAAGAAAGCATTAATACTAATCGTTACAATAAATTAAAAAAAAAATGAAAACGAAAGTTAAAGGCACTAATACTAATCGTTACAATAAATAATAAAAAAAAAATGAAAACAAAAGTTACGCTCTTTAAAAAAGTAATTGCAATGTTTGTTGAAATAAATTGGGCACCATTCAGTGATAAAGGATATAAGAAGCAATGAGACTTTATCATAGGTAAGGAACTATTTCATTAATAAGTATAAATTGAAATTGCAATAAATTCTATAAGAATAATTGGATAATTAATAAAACAAACATTACCAAATCTAATCAGCCATAAAGGATATAAGAAGCAATGAACCTGTATGACAGGTAAAGAGCTATTTCATTAATAGGTATAAATTGAAATTGCAATAGATTATATAAGAATAAACATTATCAAATCTAACTCCACTTTAAGTGTAAGTAACGTTTACAATGATTTCATCAATTTATAGCAACCTGAAAACATGCATGACCAAAGTAAATTAAGCTACAAACATAGATATAGGACTTTGAAATTTTAGATTGAAAGTTAAAATAAAAATAAAAATTCACATAGATGTAAAGAGGAAACTGAAGACACTTATTTCATGAGTCTTGACAATGACGATTTAACAGTAAATGAACAGTACGCGATATGAAACGTTAAATTACTCTGAACGAACAAGGTAAATCGACAGTGGAGGTCCTGTAGAGAGTAGGATTCCCCTGCTGTATGGGACCGGAAAAGCAGCTATCAAAGTAAAGTAAAGTAAAAAATAAAAAATAAAAATAAAGCCAATACCATTATTTCTCCAATCAGCCGTTAATATAACGGATGACATATCGGAAACAGAGTCGAAATCCATGGATTCTGATGAACTGATATACTATATAATTCCCAAATTGTAGTGACTATCGGAAAACAATATGGTCGAAATATAACAATGTGTATCCAATGGAAAACACTTGTCAAATGTATGAAACATACGCAATGTACCCAAGAGACAACATGTTTAAGGTCGTTCACGAATGGCAGAAGAAAAGGACAGTTACACTGCCCTAGCTGGCAGGACAATGCCCTAGAGACTAAACATATATACTTCTTATTAGCTGTACCCAGGAGACATGTTTAAAGGTTTAAAGGCCTTGCAGAGGCAAGGGACAGAGACATTACCATAGCTAGCAGGACAATGCCCTAGAGACTAACCATATATATACTTATTATTAGCACCCAACCTAGTACCTGAGAGGGCCAGGCAATGGCTGCTGATGACTCGGCGGGTAGAACTATAGTCCACCCGAAAACCCCCATACTTAATTCACAAAGATGGTAATGTTACATACACTACAATAAACTATTGGATTTGAGTGGGACTCGAACCCCAGTCCGGCAGACCACCAAGGAGGGACGTTTCCAATAGGCCACCCCAAACCTAAAACGAATCTAATACATTAATATATGATGCGTATAAAGAAGCAAAATGTACGGCAATGGATGACGGCCTCCAGTAGCAAAGAGTAGGCCTACTTATTTTAAGGTGTCTGGTTTCAGTTCCAGTTCCATCTGAATAGATGCTCACCAAAACATCAGCCGGGCAAGCCCAACCTCCCACTGTGGTGCCCTACCGCAGCAATGGCCTCCCCAGTAAACAGATTAAACTCACGGTTTCGGCCTGGGATCAATCTGCTGCCATGCAAATGCTAGGCAAAAACGTAACCACTGTACTAAAAGAATAAAGATGTCTGGTTTCAGTTCCAGTTCCATCTGAATAGACGCTCACCAAAACATCAGCCGGGCAAGCTCAACCTCCCACTGTGGTGCCCTACCACAGCAGTGGCCTCCCCAGTAAAAAGATTAAACTTACGGTCTCGGCCTGGGATCGATCTGCTGCCATGCAAATGCTAGAAAAAAAGCGTTACCACTGTACTAAAAGATTAAAGGTGTCTTGTTTCAGTTCCAGTTCCATCTGAATACATGCTCACCAAAACATCAGCCGGGCAAGCCCAACCTCCCACTGTGATGTCCTACCACAGCTGTGGCCTCCCCAGTAAACAGCTTAAACTCACGGTCTCGGCCTGGGATCGATCTGCTGCCATGCAAATGCTAGGCAAACACGTTACCACTGTACTAGCCAGGAGGCTCAGTGGATAGACTTTCTTCAGTATGTGAGTTTTGTGCTTGGGTACATTTTGACTATTCGAGGCAACTCGTTCACTGACTATTTTACCTAATAGTTACATTGCGTTTAAACAGCACAATATTGAGACTTGTCCACTGGGTACATCGAGTCTCTTAATGCCCTCAAGAAAGAAATAAAAATTTGTCGTTTCTTTTAGACAATATAATGGCATATAACTCCAGGGGCTGGTGAGTCCGGTAGCTTGAATCTTTTATGAAAACTAACACATTTTATTCCGCTTAAAGTTCTTTTCAATAATTTTCCTCTCTGTACTGCATTTCATTCTTTGAGGATTTTGTAACCCGATGTTCACTGCATTGTATTAAACATGGCTCCAAGGGGTTAGCAAACCCCAACATGATATATATTTAGTACGTGAATAATTCTCATAAACATCAAAATACCATTTGAGCAATATGTGGAAATTTTTGTCCCCACTGAGATACCATGCAGCATACGTTATTTCCTTACGAAAAAGTGTGTGTGTGTGTGTGTGTGTGTGTGTGTGTGTGTGTAGTTGAAGAACACACACCAGAGAGGCTTCTCAAAAGGAAATTTGAAATAAAAAAATTATAACTAGAATTTTAATTGAACCGATGTAATAAAAAGGGACTTTGTCAATGATACGATCTAAGTGGCGAGGATCATATGTCCTTGCCATACTTTGTGCTTAGTTAGGGCATAACTTCATGCCTCATAAGTTATACAATGTACACAATTTAGCCAGATCTCTGTTAAGATACTCAACAACAAATCTTCATTCAAGGGTTGGCATCGATGCAAGTAGAGTATCATTACCAAATCAATCAATCTATATAAGCAACAAGCTTATATACAATATAAAAAGACAAGAACAGTACCCTGAGGAACACCAAATATTGTATTAATGTAGTACCTACGGTGTCCACCAACAATTACAGTACTCTTGAAAATCTTGCACTTAAGAGCTCGTAGATAAAGAGAGTAATCATGTTCTGTCAGAGCTGTGGTATTAAAAAATAATTGGTTTTTGCTGTTTATAATGAGTCAGAAATGTTTCCTGTAGTTCTATTTTCTGGGAAAAAAAAAAAGTAATGTGAGAGTTAGTCCGGACCAATCATTCCTTCGACAGTACTACACTGGATCCTTCTTTCTGGTTACGGTTCATTTTCTCTTTACCTACACAAACACCGAATAGCCTGGCTTATTATCTACATATTCACCTTGTCCTCATACACCTGACAACACTGAGATTACCAAACAATATTTCTTCACCCAAGGGGTTAACTACTGCACTGTAATTGTTCAGTGGCTACTTTCCTCTTGGTAAGGGTTGAAGAGACTCTTTAGCTATGGTAAGCAGGTCTTCAAGGAGAAGGACACACCAAAATCAAACCATTGTTCTCTAGTCTTGGGTAGTGCCATAGCCTCTGTACCATGGTCTTCCACTGTCTTGGGTTACAGTTCTCTTGCTTGAAGGTACACTCAGACACACTATTCTATATTATTTCTCTTCCTCTTGTTTTGTTAAAGTTTTTATAGTTTATATAGGAAAAATCTATTTTAATGTTATTTTTTCCTTTCCTCATTTGTCTATTTTCCTAGGGGCTTATAGCATATTGCTTTTCCAGCAAGGGTCATGGCTTAGCAAGTAATAATAATAATAATAATAATAATAATAATAAGAAGAAGAAGAAGAAGAAGAAGAAGAAGAAGAAGAAGAAGAAGAAGAAGAAGAAGAAGAAGAAGAAGAAGAAGAAGAAGAAGAAGAAGAAGAAGAAGAAGAAGACATTAAAGAGGAAGTACTACCCATTTTCATAATAAGGCCAAAAGTAACAAATATAACGTTAGCAAACAGATATAGCCAGTTTGTCTGGGAAACTTAAAATTTTTGAGTATTTCACTTTGTATCATATAGGAGAGCTTGTGGAATGAAAACATTTTAAAACGCATTTTTTACGTATTCAAAGAAATTTCTGGAGCCTGGAAGTCTGTGGTAAATTTATCTTAATGATTCTTTTAAAAATCTCTGTAAGGAAACTACATATCTCTAAACAGGGTGAAATACTACACGGGATAGGAGCAACTTTACCTTCATGAAAAAAAAAAAAAAAAAACCCATAGCAGAGTCGAAAGTGAAAATGGCTAGCATATCTTGCCGGGTTTATAAAATATGATTATGACCTACTCACAATAAAATGAAGAGTTCCAGCATCGCACTTCCCAAGTGCTATTTACCATCAAGTTGTGTATATGCAAAACAGCATTCCATCCCCACACCTATCGCAAAGATCACCTCATTCAGAAGGCGTCTGTGTCAACTTCGGTAGTGCCATTAATTCCGAACTGCGTAGGAACGTAAACATATAAATTCTCTCGCCTCTCGCTTTTCCTTGGCTAGAATGGAGCTAAGTTAGACATGGCTAAATCTTAGAAGAGGGAAGAACCTTTCCACCTATATTTATCCGAAGGTGGGGGAGCTCTCCTGTCGGAGGTGTATCCGCGTTGAGAGGATTTACTTTGAAATCTTGTTTATGTTTCGTAAGGGGGAAAAAGGACGAAATATATTCGGTAATATTGGTGAGAAAACTTCGCATATATCATTTAATTTTATAAGTGTAATTTTACCTTCTTTGAAGATCAGGTGAATAGGCAGTGCATTTTGTTATTACGGTTAAAACTCTAATGTAAAAAAATTTGCACACGAAACACACTAATATATATATTTATATATATATATATACATATATATATATATATATATATATATATATATATATATATATATATATATATATATATATATATATATATATATATATCGTGTGTGTGGCATATTGTGGCATATTTTCCTCTTTAAAAGATTTTTTTGACATATATTAATAATAATAATAATAATAATAATAATAATAATAATAATAATGACAATGATGGTGATGATATAATAATAATAATAATAATAATAATAATAATAATAATAATAATAATAAAAACAACAACAATAAAAACAGCTATCCAAAGCACAAATTGTAATCCTTTTTCTACGGGCATTCAATTTCCTCCACAACAGACGAATAACGAAACAACAAAGCCCATAAAGGACGAACTGATCCTGGGCTATTCATCCAACTAATGAATGACATTACATGACATATGTTACAACAAATCACTTCGATTGATTCGTTCAAATTAATTCCCCCAAAACGATTAGTTAATCGTCGTTACCATAATACTAAGCCAAAATGCGAGCAAACTTTCATTAAGTAAACATCTCGTGAATTATCGCGAATTATCGCAAATAATCGCGCATTATCGCGAATAATCGCTATTTAGCGCGAATTATCGCGAGTAATCGCGAATTATCGCAAATTGCCCGAGCTCTTGTGGAATTCAGGTTAAAATTTCCAAAGTAGCTTCATTCAGCTTTGAAAACTCCATCAGTGAAAGAATTCATTTTATGAGAATTCAAATTGGGAGAATTTTTCAATTACAGGTTACACTGTTTCGACCTTCATAAAATATATTGCTTAATAAACCGTCCCAATAAACTGTGTTTGGAAACATGATACATAAGCCAGGTTTTTTCATATATGTGTATACAGCATATTGGATTTTCATTCAATACCCTACACAATGATGAAATGCAACCTGAATTTCATTTACCGGTAGAGGTACGGCCGTACACTTGCAGTTTCGGAGTATGGCACGGATGAACCGTACGTAAGCACGTAAAAGGTTAAAGGTTAAAGGTGTCTGGTTTCAGTTCCAGTTCCATCACAATAGACGCTCACCAAAACGTCAGCTGGGCAAGAAAGACACGCCCCACTGTGGTGCCCTACTACAGCAGTAGCCTCCCCAGTAAACAGCTTAAATTAACGGTCCTGGGCGGGGATCGATCTCTGGCCATGCCAATGCTAGGCAAACACGTTATCACTGTACGTAGCCCAAAAATTGTCATATCTGTCTTTCACTACAACTAAATATGAATAAAATAATTTCGTGTCTTCCATTAAAACCATTGAATTGGCAGAATTCATATTTGGAATGGTAATATAATAAATTACTGTATTAAAGTAAAGATGTCCGTAAAATGAAATGTTTATATGAAGGAGACCCCAAAATCAAACCATTGTTCTCTAGTCTTGGGTAGTGCCAAAGCCTCTGTACCATGGTCTTTCACTGTCTTGGGTTAGAGTTCTTTTGCTTGGGGGTACACTCGGGCACACTGTTTTATCCTATTTCTCTTCCTCGTGTTTTGTTAAAGTTTCTATAAATTATTCGGAAAATATCTATTTTAATGCTGTTGCTGTTCTTAAAATATTTTATTTTTCTTTGTTTCCTTTCCTCACTAGGCTATTTTCCCTGTTGGAGCCCCCTGGGTTTATAGCATTCTGCTTCTCCAACTACGGTTGTAGCTTAGCAATTAATAATAATATTAATAATGATAATGAAAACACACGTAGATAAAAACAAATACGTAAAGTGTTTCATATTAAAAAAAAAAAAAAAAAAACCCTAAAACGCTAATCGTACTCAATAAAAATGTCTTGAGAATAAAATTACTGTGGAAAACATAAGAAAGGTTTGTGGGTCTGTACCCTTGCCATCACTTTTCCCTTTTTACGTGAAACGATACCTGTCACTTAGTTGCACAATGAAGGGCTTTTAGAGACCCATCAACTGTGCAACTTGCTATTTGTGTCGCGCTTAAAAAGACTTTCTTTAAAGCTCGGGAAAATTATCGCATGTTTTTTTACCGGTGAAAAGATCTACATATGTATTTCCGGGATGAAATATCACTTGGAAAGCAGTTCATATACATGTGTGTATGTGTATTGATGTGTATAGATGTGCTTATTGATAAATGTGCGTATATACTGTATGTTTAAATGTGTAAATGTATTATGCATATGCATACGCCCTTTCTCTTCGTCAAGAATATATAAACTAGATGTAATCAAGAGTGGAATAGAATGACAAATATTGGTTGAGATAAAATACGACTATAACTCCATTACTTGAAATTAAGAGTTAACAAAACTCTCTTAACAGTTACATACCATCAATCTGAGGATAAGCAAAGCATAATCCCTCTGTTATTATTATTATTATTATTATTATTATTATTATTATTATTATTATTATTATTACTTGCTAAGCTACAACCCTAGCTGGAAAAGCAGAATGCTATAAGCCCACGGGCCCCAATAGGGAAAATAGCCCAGTGAGGAAAGCAAATAAGGAAAAATAAAATATTTCAAGAAGGGTAACATTAAAATAAATATTTCCTATATAAACTATAAAAACTTTAACAACACAAGAGGAAGAGAAATCAGATAAAATAGTGTGTCTGAGTGTACCCTCAAGCAAGAGAACTCTATCCCAAAACAGTGGAACACCACGGTACAGAGGCTATGGCACTACCCAAGACTAGAGAACAATGGTTTGATTTTGGAGTGTCCTTCTAGAAGAGCTGCTTACCATAGCTAATGTGCCTCTTCTACACCTTACCAAGAAGAAAGTAGCCACTGAACAAATACAGTGCAGTATTCAAAACGTAAAAACAACGATGGAACACCACGGTACAGAGGCTATGGCACTACCCAAGACTAGAGAACAATGGTTTGATTTTGGAGTGTCCTTCTTGAAGAGCTGCTTACCATAGCTAATAAGTCTCTTCTACCCTTACCAAGAAGAAAGTAGCCACTGAACAAATACAGTGCAGCATTCAAAACGTAAAAACAACGATATTTTTTTTCATTTTCTGCAAAATGATACTGTAGGACCATAAAGAAAAGCTGGAGTGGCTAAAGATAAAATCTCTCCCCAATCTTGTTTGCCACGTTCTACGGAATTACCTAAAGCTGGCTTCCCTTTCCGTACATTCCATTCAACCCTTTTTAGATGAAATCTAGACAGTTCCTCGCATGATTCCTCTCCTTCCGTGCCAAGGATTTTAATCCGATGGAGCAAGTAAATTTCCCAACGGGATTCAATGTTACTGCTTTCCTTCTGCTTTTCTTCTGCTGTCATTGCTGATTTTCTCCTCTTCCCTTTCCTGCTTCATTCTGTCTGCATTTCTACCTTTTAGTTTTTTCTTTGCACTTGCTTCATCTCATGGTAGTATTCAAACTACCCCATCCCTATACGGCCACTGTTGTTGTTGTTGTTGTTGTTGTATTATTATATTATCATTAGTAGTAGTAGTAGTAGTAGTAGTAGTAGTAGTAGTAGTAGTAGTAGTAGTAGTACTTGCTAAGCTACAATCCCAGTGGGAAAAGCTGGATGCTATAAGCAGGGGCTCCAACAGGGAAAATAGCCCATTGAGGAAAGGGAAAACAGAAAAAAAGAAAATATTCTAAGAACAGAAACAACATAAATACCTCCTATATAAACTATATAAACTTGAACAAAACAAGAGGAAGAGAAACAAGATAGAATAGTGTGCATGGGTGTACCCTCAAGTAAGAGAACTCTAACCCAAGACAATGGAACTAAGTCTAAACGGATCGGATGCCCCTCTCTCTTTCTTCCAGAATTATTGAATACTTCCTCTTTCCCCTACCTTCCATTTGTTTCTTGTCGATACCTTATCCGTATAACAACAAATGTACCCACTGAAAACAGTAAAACACCTTCAGAGTTACTAAGGTTTTAAAGAAAACTTTCTTGGTAAAATATATCTCCCCATCTTTCATTCGATGTCAACACCCCATTCCTTCTTTTATGTCGCATCTCGCCTTTTCAACAGTCTTTCCTATGACGTTCTTAACAAGTCTTTTTTATTTTTGAAGACTAGTATTCTTCAATTCTCTCTCTTTCTTTCTGGTAATCATGAATATTTTTTAATAATCTTTCTGCCTAATTATTCCTCCGATCTCTCTCTCTCTCTCTCTCTCTCTCTCTCTCTCTCTCTCTCTCTCTCTCTCTCTCTCTCTCTCTCTCTCTATATATATATATATATATATATATACATACATACAAAAATACATATATACAGCATAGCCTATATAAATATATACATATATATATATATATATATATATATATATATATATATATATATATAATATATATACATATATATATATATATATATATATATATATATATATATATGGTATCACGTTCTCTTTCACAGTCATTCTCTATTTTCCCCTTTTTTAAAAGCGTCCGATTCCCTGCGTTTCCTTCAGCGCTGACATCGTCTTTAGCTCGGTATTTCCACATTCTCAAGTCTCGCCTCCTCTCTTCGCCTTTTGTTCCTTTCCATAATCCCGCTCCCCTGTTCAGGCAGCACTATTTAAGCTCTGGGCAAATCCTCGAAATCTTCCCTTGATGCTTCTCGTATATAGGGAAACAGAAAGTTGAGGTTGAGAAGAACTTTACAGTGGAGCGAGATGCCTCATAAATTCCTTGACAATAAGATCCCCCCCCCCCCACCAGAAAAAAAAAAAAAAAAAAAAAAAAAAAAAAAAAAGGGTTTCTTAGATAACGGAAAAAACACTATATTTTACGAAGATCCTTTTTCAGGCTTAAATGTGATTTCCAGTTTTCCTTTCCCGACCGAAAGGCCTTTTCTTAAACGATTTTGTACTTCTTTTACCTTCTTTTGGAAATCATCTTTATTCAAAATTATTTAAGGGCCCATTCATTCTCAAATATAATTAAGGAAGAATCTCAGAGAGTTTTTACATCCTGGTTCTCAAGGGTTACAGCGAGACTTTGTCCAATGAATTACGAACTAAACGTTTCTAATAAAACTAGGCATCCCAAAGGAAACTAGAGGGGCACTAAGTAGAGCTCAAACCTCCGCCACGGCGGCTTATTTCTCGGCCTTTTGCTTGACCTTGACCTTAACATGCATTAATTGGCGTGGACTTACATACACTCAAATATGAACCAAGTTTGAAGTCTCTGTGACAAGGAGGTCCAAAGTTATGGCAAGATTTTGTCTCATGAACTATATAGGCAAAAACGTTTCCCATAAAGAGAAGCATCCCAAGATAATTGGCGAGATTTTGTCTAATAAACTATATAGGCAAAAAACATTTCTCATAAAGAGAAGCATCCCAAGATAATGGACGAGATTTTGTCTAATAAACTATATAGGCAAAAAACATTTCTCATAAAGAGAAGCATCCCAAGATAATGGACGAGATTTTGTCTAATAAACAATATAGGCAAAAAACGTTTCTCATAAAGAGAAGCATCCCAAGATAATGGACGATATTTTGTCTAATAAACTATATAGGCAAAAAACATTTCTCATAAAGAGAAGCATCCCAAGATAATGGACGAGATTTTGTCTAATAAACAATATAGGCAAAAAACGTTTCTCATAAAGAGAAGCATCCCAAGATAATGGACGAGATTTTGTCTAATAAACTATATAGGCAAAAACATTTCTCATAAAGAGAAGCATCCCAAGATAATTGGCGAGATTTTGTCTTATAAACTATATAGGCAAAAATGTTTCTCATAAAGAGAAGCATCCCAAGATAATTGGCGAGATTTTGTCTAATAAACTATATAGGCAAAAACATTTCTCATAAAGAGAAGCATCCCAAGATAATTGGCGAGATTTTGTCTAATAAACTATATAGGCAAAAACATTTCTCATAAAGAGAAGCATCCCAAGATAATTGGCGAGATTTTGTCTTATAAACTATATAGGCAAAAAACGTTTCTCATAAAGAGAAGCATCCCAAGATAATGGACGAGATTTTGTCTAATAAACAATATAGGCAAAAAACGTTTCTCATAAAGAGAAGCATCCCAAGATAATGGACGAGATTTTGTCTAATGAACTATATAGGCAAAAACATTTCTCATAAAGAGAAGCATCCCAAGATAATTGGCGAGATTTTGTCTTATAAACTATATAGGCAAAAAACATTTCTCATAAAGAGAAGCATCCCAAGATAATTGGCGAGATTTTGTCTAATAAACTATATAGGCAAAAAATCTTTCTCATAAAGAGAAGCATCCCAAGATAATTGGCGAGATTTTGTCTAATAAACTATATAGGCAAAAACGTTTCTCATAAAGAGAAGCATCCCAAGATAATGGGCGAGATTTTATCTTATGAACTATATAGACAAAAACCTTTCTCATAAAGACGAGCATCCCAAGATAATGGACGAGATTTTGTCTAATAAACTATATAGGCAAAAACGTTTCTCATAAAGAGAAGCATCCCAAGATAATGGGCGAGATTTTATCTTATGAACTATATAGACAAAAACCTTTCTCATAAAGACGAGCATCCCAAGATAATGGGCGAGATTTTGTCTAATAAACTATATAGGCAAAAACGTTTCTCAGAAAGAGAAGCATCCCAAGATATTGGACGAGATTTTGTCTAATGAACTAACTTATATAGGGAAAAACGTTTCTCATAAAGAGAAGCATCCCAAGATAATGGACGATATTTTGTCTAATAAACTATATAGGCAAAAACGTTTCTCATAAAGAGAAGCATCCCAAGATAATGGACGAGATTTTGTCTAATGAACTAACTTATATAGGGAAAAAACGTTTCTCATAAAGAGAAGCATCCCAAGATATTGGACGAGATTTTGTCTAATGAACTATATAGGCAAAAACATTTCTCATAAAGAGAAGCATCCCAAGATAATGGACGAGATTTTGTCTAATGAACTAACTTATATAGGGAAAAACGTTTCTCATAAAGAGAAGCATCCCAAGATAATGGACGATATTTTGTCTAATAAACTATATAGGCAAAAACGTTTCTCATAAAGAGAAGCATCCCAAGATAATGGACGAGATTTTGTCTAATAAACTATATAGGCAAAAACATTTCTCAGAAAGACGAGCATCCCAAGATAATGGGCGAGATTTTGTCAAATGAACTGTCTCCAAACTATTTTTCATATATTATATCGAAAGAGAATTAGAGAGATTTTGTTTTATGAACTATATCGGCAAAACCTTTCTCATTAAGCAGAGCATCACAGGAGAATTGTTGAGATGATCTCTAGCGCGCTATCAACCAAACTTTTTTTATGAAGCTGAGCATCCCAAGAGAATTGGCTAGATTTTTTTTTTCAACTAATGAACTACCAACAAAAAGTTTCTCACCAAGCGGAGCCAGCTAAGGGAATATGATAAACTTTGTCTCATCAACTGCCTAGAAAAAACAATTTGTTTTAATCTAGTCGGTTTAAGTTTATCATATCATCTCTATTCACTTAAATATCCAAGTATGATCATGGAAAATACAAAGAAAACTAATCAAATATATGAAGGGCTATGTTATTTCTAACAACACTTGCTTATTCATTCAACCATTTAAAAAGTTGAAAGATTTAATTTAATAAAGATAAATATGAGATCATAATAACAATAAAAAAATAAAACAGGGTTTACTAAGCTTATTATATTCAATTATCTTTTAAATAGCCATATACCAACACTTTCACATCCATAATCAGTCAAAATATTTCGGCTTTCCATAATCCAAGTGAAATCCCTCTATATTCTTGATATTCTTCTCTAACCAATTATCAAATTCATATCTTAACTCCATATAATTCGTAACCTTCACTCCCGCCTTCATTACTCTCTTACTCTCAAAAAGGTTTAAAGGCCACTCATGAATGGCAGGGGCAAAGGACAGTGACATTGCCCTATCGAGCAGGGCAATGCCCTAGAGACTGACCATATAAACATGTGATCAGCGCCCCAGTCCCCTCTCTACCCAAGCTAGGACCAAGGAGGGCCAGGCAATGGTTGCTGATGACTCAGCAGATAGACCTATAGGCTCCCCCAAAACCCTAATCCTTACCTCACAGGGATGGTGAGGTTGCAGCGACCAAAGGAACTAACGAGTTTGAGCGGGCCTCGTACCCCAGTCTGGTGTTCACCAGTCAGGGACGCTACCACATCGGTCACCACAACCCTAACGTGAGATTGTTCCTTGTTCACTTTCCGTATCCAGAAATGAATCAATTATAAATACATATTTTGCTTTACTTCATTTGGTTTTATCATATTTGAACTATTACCATCATGTTTTTTTTTTCAAATAGTTAAGTTGATATCGCTTATCAATTTTCCCATCATGCTTTTTTTCACAGTTACGTTGATATAGTTTATCAATTTTTACATTTTCAATCAATTGATTTAATCATACTTGAACTATTTCCATCATGATTTTTTTTTGCATACACCTAAAAATTTGCATTACAGAAACGGTAAATGCCTATCAACATTTATTCAAGGATTTTTACCGTTCTAAAAACGAATATAATGATGTAAAGGAGTGATATTACGGTCACCAACCCGTACAATAAAAAAACAAAGTAAGTTAAAATTACGGTCGCCTGTATTTTACTGAATACGGCTGAGAGTATATTTTTACGGAAAATTTCCGATTAATGTTACGGTTTTTTTTAACAGTGTAGATAAAATGTTGCGACAAATGAAATACGACTGAGAATAGTATATTTTTACGGAAAATTTTCGATTAAAATTACGGTTTTTTTTTAAACAGTGTAGTTGCGTTGATATCGCTTAATAATTTTTACATTTTCAATCCAACTCCATTTTACTTTCGCAAACTAAGTTCACTCCATTTAACCCGTAATTCTAGTCTTTTTCGCCTTTTTATCATAATATTCTAAAACATCGCTTTTTTACACATGAGCTCGAAGTTCAGTTCCCTCCTGGTCTCACATTCCGTATTCAGGTGCATTTTATTCTCCATATTTCCGGTCTATTTGCTTCCACTTTTCATATTTTTCGTCCAATGCTTTCCTGTTTTATTACCACTGGAAAAATCTTTTATACTTTCTTCTCTTTTCCCTTTATGAAATCAACATAATATCAAAGTTGGAGAGACTATATTTTTTTCATATTTTCGGTCCAATGTTTGTTTTATTTTTTTATAAAATACGCATTGCAATTGTTTTAAATTATGCTAAGCACAACTCCTCTTTAAGGTAATGGGATATCAACCATTATTCATTCTATTGCCATTGAAGCTAACCACAGCTCCTCTGTAAGTTAATGGGATATCAACCATTATTCCTTCTATTGCCATTGACGAGTCTTCTTCCAATTGACATTTTAGTGCCTGACTTATTTATACCCTTTCTTTTTCTATAGTCAATTCCTTTTAGTGAGGCAGATTTGCACCGACCTGCAGCGGTGCCCTTTTCGCTAGGAAAAGTTTCCTGCTATCTAATTGGTTAGAATTATCTTGTCCAACTTGTCCAACCAATCAGCGATCAGGAAACTTTTCCGAGGTAAAAGGGCCCCCCTGCGAGTCGGTGCAAATCTGCCTCGCTAAAAAAAAATTGACTATAGTCAGACTTATACCAAAATCACATCTTGAAATTTATGCAATTTTTTTTTCTTGGGGGGGGGTTCGAACTAAATATCACTTTTCTCTATTGACCAGCATGAATGTAAACCTACCAAAAAAAAAGCTATAAATACGAATTTAACAATTCTTTTAATATGAGTATTCATTTCAATCGGCAACGTTTTGTTAAGAGCAAACAATTTTTACTTATGTTTTTCCCAGGTACGTGAAGGCTACATGGATACCTCTTCACCCAGTACAAATCTATTTAATGAGAACATTATTCACTCGAAGATTTCCATGTGTAAAGTGCATCACTCCGCTGAAAATTAACATATAATTTAAATTTAAATTATTCTAGAAAATATCGTTCCCTACGGTTATCAAATTGGAATTTATCATAAAAAAGTGTTTAACCTAATGTTTACATGGCTGAGGACTATGAGGCGCGAAGTAGGAAATGATGAATGGAGAAGTATTCAGTTAAAAGCTAAATCTAACCGAGGCCCTTTGCGTCAATAGGCGTAGGAGGAGGAGATGATGATGATGATGATGAATGTTTACTTAAGTACTCCTTAGATAACTGGCGACTGTTTACGTAGACTAAATATTATCTAGGCGAGTACTTTCTTCTTTTTTATAACTAATTATGATAATTTCCAGGATATACGTTTCACTTTACCTTCGAACCTAGCAGGAGTCTAATGATAATAGAAAAAATATATAATTATCAATTCTAGTATTAGTAGCAGTAATACTGACTGTAGTATTTGATTTTGAATCAAAGCTTGACCTATCAGTACTATCATTTCACTTTTGTCAGTGCTCGAAATTCTTCCATTCCATTTAACGCTGTGCAATTTTGAACATAAACACATTTTCTTCTTGCACTATTGCATACGTATGCATTTTATCCGTGCGACGTCAGAACAGGAATTCTAAGACAAAAATAGCAAAGAACGTAAAAGCAGTTTAGAAAACAGGATTTCATACGAGGATATGTTAAAAATTCCTTGCCTATCTACAAAATTGTGTTCTGAAAAGAGGTCTTTAAAAGGTTTAAAGGTCGCTCATGATTGGCAGAGGCAAGGGGCAGTGAAACTGCCCTATCGAGCAGGACAATGCCCTAGAAACTGACCATCTATACATATGATCAGCACCTAAGCCCCCTCTCCACCCAAACTAGGACCAAGAAGGGCCACGCAATGGCTGCTGATGACTCAGCAGATAGACCTATAGGCTCCCCTAAAATCCCCATACTTGGGCTCACAAGGATGGTGAAGTTGCAGCGACCAAAGAAACTAACGAGTTTGAGCGTGACTCAAACCCCGAGTCTGGCGTTCATCAGTCAAGGACGTTACCACATGGGCCACCACAGAGATACTGACACTATCAGAGCTTTAGGGTAGCCAAACTCTGTGTTGGACACTTTGCCCTACCATACCTTTCCTTTATTATTCATGATGTGAAATTTTCTCGATACCATTTTATACAGTATACATTAATATAAAGATCTTTATATCATGATTTTCATTAATACCTCAATTCTAAATACCACATTCACATATCAGAGGTCCATGATATCATTGTGAACGTTTTAATTCCGTACAATAAATATTCATATAACTACAATGGGTAATTTTCTGTAATTCCCGAGCCTTATATTGTAAAGGCTTATGTAAATCCCCAGAGTTTCTAGTATAGGCCTATATGCCTGAGCTCAACACCTTATTAACCAACTAATTCCTTGTGAAGCGGCTCTTCTAGGAGAAGGCCAATCCAAAATAAAACCATTGTTCTCTAGTCCAGGGTATTGCTATTATCTTTATGTTGTTACTGTTCTTGAAATCTTTTATTTTTTCTTGCTTCCTTTCCTCACTGGGCTATTTTCCCTATTGGAGCCTCTGGGCTTATAGCATTCTGCTTTTCCAACTAGGGTTGTAGCTTAGCAAGAAATAATAATAATAATATACACAAGGCAAAGAAATCAAACTAAAATTGTAGATAAAGATAATAATCGAGCAGTTAATGGGTAACTTATAAAAGTCTAAAATATTTTTAAAATTCTTTCTGATAAAATAAAAAAGATGGTGAGATATGGGTGCGCGCTTTCTCTCTCTCTCTCTCTCTCTCTCTCTCTCTCTCTCTCTCTCTCTCTCTCTCTCTCTCTCTCTCTCTCTCAAACACGTAAAACGATTACAGCCAAGAGCAGATCGGAATATTGAAAACAACATTTGGTATTTTTTTTTATTTCTTTCCTTTTTTATTAATATTACTACTATTATTGCTTGCTAAGCTACAACCCTAGTTGGAAAAGCAGGATGCTATGAGCACAGGGGTCCCAACAGGGAAAATAACCCAGTGAGGAAAGGAAACAAGGAAAAATAAAATATTTTAAGAAATGTAACAACATTGAAATAAGTACCACAATCTTTACGTCGACTTTATAGTATTAAGGTAGGAATATACCGAAGTATATTAAATCCTCAGACATACTGAGAAGCTCTTTTAATAGCAAGAGTGAATGGCATTTACATATTTCGTCTTACCATGAGTATAGGTTTGGCTACAACCCTATTTTCTATGTTGACTTTAAATTAAAAGTAAGAGTCTCGTCGTAAATCGGGCTTTTCCCGCATTCCTTTTCTTTAAAACATTTCAATTTGGGCTTATAAAGTGATAAACTTACATCTTAGCCGAACAAAAATTTACTTTATCATTTCTACTTATCTCTTTGTTTAAAGATTTTAAAGGTTGATCAGCTCCCAACGCCCCTTTCCATCAAGCTAAGACCAGGGATGGACACGCAATGGCTACCGGTAGACGTATTGGGTCCCCCTAAACCCCAATCCCTAGCTTACTAGGATGGTGAGATTGCAGATACAGTTATAAACTATCCAGCTTGAGTGGGGCTCAAACTAAAACAGATTCCAAGGCATAGACGTTCCCAACAGGCTTCAGTATTTAGGTAGTTTTTAAAGGTATTTAACTATAAAAACGACCACTCTTTCACAACCTCATAGAACTCTGAAGGAGGTTTCCTCGTCTCACTTACTCGCACAGCAACTATAACGTTTAAAAATGCTTCCAGAAGACTAAAATTACTGCCAGATCTTGGCTCAGATATCATCTAAAACGTTTAAAACACTCACAGAAAACTCAAATTATTTCCGGATCCTTGCTCAGACTGCATCTATAACGTTAAATACGCTTCCAGAAAACTGAAATTCCTTCCAGATCTTTGCCCACACAGCATCTATAAAGTTTAAAACGCTTCCAGAAGACTAAAATTACTGCCAGATCTTTGCCCACACAGCATCTATAGCGTTTAAAACGCTTGCAGAAAACTGAAATTCCTACCAGATCTTTGCCCACACAGCATCTATAACGTTAAAGTCGCTTCCAGAAAACTGAAATTCCTGCCAGATCTTTGCCCACACAGCATCTATAGCGTTTAAAACGCTTGCAGAAAACTGAAATTCCTGCCAGATCTTTGCCCACACAGCATCTATAACGTTTAAAACGCTTCCAGAAAATTGAAATTCCTGCCAGATCTTTGCCCACACAGCATCTATAACGCTTAAAACGCTTCCAGAAGACTAAAATTACTGCCAGATCTTTGCACAAACAGCATCTATAGCGTTTAAAACGCTTGCAGTAAACTGAAATTCCTGCCAGATCTTTGCCCACACAGCATCTATAACGTTAAAGACGCTTCCAGAAAACTGAAATTCCTGCCAGATCTTTGCCCACACAGCATCTATAACGCTTAAAACGCTTGCAGAAAACTGAAATTTCTGCCAGATCTTTGCCCACACAGCATCTATAACGTTAAAGACGCTTCCAGAAAACTGAAATTCCTGCCAGATCTTTGCCCACACAGCATCTATAACGTTAAAGACGCTTCCAGAAAACTGAAATTCCTGCCAGATCTTTGCCCACACAGCATCTATAGCGTTTAAAACGCTTGCAGAAAACTGAAATTCCTGCCAGATCTTTGCCCACACAGCATCTATAACGCTTAAAACGCTTCCAGAAGACTAAAATTACTGCCAGATCTTTGCCCACACAGCATCTATAACGTTAAAGACGCTTCCAGAAAACTGAAATTCCTGCCAGATCTTTGCCCACACAGCATCTATAGCGTTTAAAACGCTTCCAGAAAATTGAAATTCCTGCCAGATCTTTGCCCACACAGCATCTATAACGCTTAAAACGCTTCCAGAAGACTAAAATTACTGCCAGATCTTTGCACAAACAGCATCTATAGCGTTTAAAACGCTTGCAGTAAACTGAAATTCCTGCCAGATCTTTGCCCACACAGCATCTATAACGTTTAAAAACGCTTCCAGAAAATTGAAATTCCTGCCAGATCTTTGCCCACACAGCATCTATAACGCTTAAAACGCTTCCAGAAGACTAAAATTACTGCCAGATCTTTGCCCACACAGCATCTATAGCGTTTAAAACGCTTGCAGAAAACTGAAATTCCTGCCAGATCCTTGCCCACACAGCATCTATAACGTTTAAAACACTTCCAGAAGACTAAAATTACTGCCAGATCTTTGCCCACACAGCATCTATAGCGTTTAAAACGCTTGCAGAAAACTGAAATTCCTGCCAGATCTTTGCCCACACAGCATCTATAACGTTAAAGACGCTTCCAGAAAACTGAAATTCCTGCCAGATCTTTGCCCACACAGCATCTATAACGCTTAAAACGCTTGCAGAAAACTGAAATTTCTGCCAGATCTTTGCCCACACAGCATCTATAACGTTAAAGACGCTTCCAGAAAACTGAAATTCCTGCCAGATCTTTGCCCACACAGCATCTATAACGTTAAAGACGCTTCCAGAAAACTGAAATTCCTGCCAGATCTTTGCCCACACAGCATCTATAGCGTTTAAAACGCTTGCAGAAAACTGAAATTCCTGCCAGATCTTTGCCCACACAGCATCTATAGCGTTTAAAACGCTTGCAGAAAACTGAAATTCCTACCAGATCTTTGCCCATACAGCATCTATAACGTTAAAGATGCTTCCAGAAAACTGAAATTCCTGCCAGATCTTTGCCCATACAGCATCTATAACGTTTAAAACGCTTCCAGAAGACTAAAATTACTGCCAGATCTTTGCCCACACAGCATCTATAGCGTTTAAAATGCTTGCAGAAAACTGAAATTCCTGCCAGATCTTTGCCCACACAGCATCTATAACGTTTAAAACGCTTCCAGAAGACTAAAATTACTGCCAGATCTTTGCCCACACAGCATCTATAGCATTTAAAACGCTTGCAGAAAACTGAAATTCCTGCCAGATCTTTGCCCACACAGCATCTATAGCGTTTAAAACGCTTGCAGAAAACTGAAATTCCTGCCAGATCTTTGCCCACACAGCATCTATAACGTTAAAGACGCTTCCAGAAAACTGAAATTCCTGCCAGATCTTTGCCCACACAGCATCTATAACGTTTAAAACGCTTCCAGAAGAATAAAATTACTGCCAGATCTTTGCCCACACAGCATCTATAGCGTTTAAAACGCTTGCAGAAAACTGAAATTCCTGCCAGATCTTTGCCCACACAGCATCTATAGCGTTTAAAACGCTTGCAGAAAACTGAAATTCCTGCCAGATCTTTGCCCACACAGCATCTATAACGTTAAAGACGCTTCCAGAAAACTGAAATTCCTGCCAGATCTTTGCCCACACAGCATCTATAACGTTTAAAACGCTTCCAGAAGACTAAAATTACTGCCAGATCTTTGACCACACAGCATCTATAGCGTTTAAAACGCTTGCAGAAAACCGAAATTCCTGCCAGATCTTTGCCCACACAGCATCTATAGCGTTTAAAACGCTTGCAGAAAACAAATTCCTGCCAGATCTTTGCCCACACAGCATCTATAACGTTACAGACGCTTCCAGAAAACTGAAATTCCTGCCAGATCTTTGCCCACACAGCATCTATAATGTTTAAAACGCTTCCAGAAGACTAAAATTCCTGCCAGATCTTTGCCCACACAGCATCTATAACGTTTAAAACGCTTCCAGAAGACTGAAATTCCTGCCAGATCTTTGCCCACACAGCATCTATAGCGTTTAAAACGCTTGCAGAAAACTGAAATTCCTGCCAGATCTTTGCCCACACAGCATTTATAACGTTAAAGACGCTTCCAGAAAACTGAAATTCCTGCCAGATCTTTGCCCACACAGCATCTATAACGTTAAAGACGCTTCCAGAAAACTGAAATTCCTGCCAGATCTTTGCCCACACAGCATCTATAACGTTTAAAACGCTTCCAGAAGACTAAAATTACTGCTAGATCTTTGCCCACACAGCATCTATAGCGTTTAAAACGCTTACAGAAAACTGAAATTCCTACCAGATCTTTGCCCACACAGCATCTACTCACTTTTGCTTCGAAAATTAAAAATTAGTAAACTTGCTTCCCACTTTTCCTGCCCATGCTTGGCCTAACATTATCAAAAGGAGAATTTAACGTCTAACAAGAAAATTGAGAGGACATCTTTTGACACTCCTTTTTCTCTTTCATATTCTCTAGAGAGAGAGAGAGAGAGAGAGAGAGAGAGAGAGAGAGAGAGAGAGAGAGAGAGAGAGAGAGAGAGAGAGAGAGAGGCCTTTTCACAGGGTGGGGATCATGAAAAATAAATTACATTCACAAAATAAAAAAAAAAAAAAATCTTGAAAATATTAAAGTTCTATCGCAATCTCGGCCATGGCTATCATATCTTCTATCATATCTTCCGTTCTGATGAAATCCAGCGACTCTTAAACATTTCACGTAGGTCTCATCCATATGATTTTATCTTTCCCGGCCAAACCTTCCTCTTTATCACCGGCATAATTTTCTCAATTGATTCAACGTTAGAACATTCGCTTTTTTCCTGAGCATTTCTCTTCGTGAGTAGCCCTTTTCCTGAGCATTTCCTCTTCATTGGGAGCCACTTTCCTGAGCATTTTCTCTTCATTGGGAGCCTTTTTCGAGAGCATTTTCTCTTCATTGGAAGCCACTTTCCTGAGCATTTTCTCTTTATTGGGAGCTATTTTACTGAGCGTTTTCTCTTCATTGGGAGCCACTTTCCTGAGCATTTTCACTTCATTAGGAGCCCTTTTCCTGGGAGTTTTCTCTTCATTGGGAGCCACTTTCCTGAGCATTTCCACTTTATTGGGAGCTATTTTCCTGAGCATTTTTTCTTCATCCGGAGCCATTTTCTTGAGCATTTTCTCTTTATTGGGAGCCCTTTTCCTGGGAGTTTTCTCTTCATTGGGAGCCACTTTCCTGAGCATTTTCTCTTAATTGGGAGCTATTTTCCTGAGCATTTTTTCTTCATCCGGAGCCATTTTCTTGAGCATTTTCTCTTTATTGGGAGCCATTTTCCTGAGCATTTTCTCTTCTTTGGGAGCCACTTTCCTGAGCATTTTCTCTTCATTGGGAGCCTTTTTCGAGAGCATTTTCTCTTCATTGGAAGCCACTTTCCTGAGCATTTTCTCTTTATTGGGAGCTATTTTACTGAGCGTTTTCTCTTCATTGGGAGCCACTTTCCTGAGCATTTTCACTTCATTAGGAGCCCTTTTCCTGGGAGTTTTCTCTTCATTGGGAGCCACTTTCCTGAGCATTTCCACTTTATTGGGAGCTATTTTCCTGTGCATTTTCTCTTCATTGGGAGCCACTTTCCTGAGCATTTTCTCTTAATTGGGAGCTATTTTCCTGAGCATTTTTTCTTCATCCGGAGCCATTTTCTTGAGCATTTTCTCTTTATTGGGAGCCATTTCCTGAGCATTTTCTCTTCTTTGGGAGCCACTTTCCTGAGCATTTTCTCTTCATTGGGAGTCTTTTTCGTGAGCATTTTCCCTTCATTGGGAGCCACTTTCCTGAGCATTTTCTCTTCATTGGAAGCCATTTTCCTGAGCATTTTCTCTTCATTGGGAGCCATTTTCCTGAGCATTTTCTCTTCACTGTCACCCATTTTCTTGAGCATTTTCTCTTTATTGGGAGCTATTTTCCTGAGCATTTTCTCTTCATTAGGAGCCATTTTCCTGAGCATTTTCCCTTCATTGGGAGCCTTTTTCCTTGGCATTTTCTATTCACAGGGACCCATTTTCCTGATAATTTTCTCTTCATTGGGGGTCATTTTCCTGAACATTTTCTCTTCTTTGGGAGCCCTTTTCCTGAGCATTTTCTCTTCATCGGGAGCCATTTTCCTGAGCATTTTATCCCCATTGGGAGCTATGCTCCTGACCATTTTCTCTTCTTTGGGAGCCATTTTCCTGAGCATTTTCTCTACATTGGGAGCCATTTTCCTAAGCATTTAGTCTTCATTAAAAGCCATTTCTCTAAGCATTTTCTCTTCATTAGGAGTCATTTTCCCGAGCATTTTCTATTCATTGGGAGCGATTTTCCTGAGCATTTACTCTTCTTTGGGAGCCATTCTCCTGAGCATTTTCTCTCCATTGGAAGCCATTTTCCTGAGCATTTCTCTTCATTGGGAGTCATTTTCCTGAGCATTTTCTCTCCATAGGGAGCCATTTTCCTGAGCATTTTCTCTCCCTTAGGGGACCTTTTCCTGAGCATTTTCACTTCATTAGGAGCCAATTTCCTGAGCATTTTCTCTTCACCGGGAGCTTTTTTTCCTGAGCATTTTCTCATCATTGGGAGCCCTTTTCCTGAGCATTTTCTCTTCATTGGTAGCCCTTTTCCTGAGCCTTTTTTTCTTTATTGGGAGCCATTTTCCTGAATATTTTCTCTTCATTGTGAGCCATTTTTCTGAGAATTTTCTCCTAATTGGGAGCCATTTTCCTGAACATTTACTCTTCACTGGGAGCCATTTTCTCTTCATTAGGAGCCCTTTTCCTGAGCATTTTCACTTTATTGGCAGCAATTTTACTAAGCATTTTCTCTTCATTAGGAGCTAATTTCCTGAGCATTTTCTCTTCATTGGGAGCGTTTTTTCCTGAGCATTTTCTCTTCATTGGGAGCCCTTTTCCTGAGCATTTTCTCTTTAATGAGAGCCCTTTTCCTGAGCATTTTCTCTTCACTGGGAGGCATTTCTCTGAGCATTTTATCTTCATTGGGAGCCATTTTCCTGAGCATTTTCTCTTCATTGGGAGCCATTTTCCTGAGCATTTTCTCTTTATTGGGAGTCATTTTCCTGAGCATTTTATCTTCATTGGGAGCCATTTTCCTGAGCATTTTCTCTTCATTGGGAGCCATTTTCCTATGCATTTTCTCTTCAATGGGAGCTATTTTCATGAGCATTTTCTCTTTATTGGGAGCCATTTTCCTGAGAATTTTCTCTTCATTGGAAGCCATTTTAATGAGAATTTTCTCTTCATTGAGAGCCCTTTTATTGAGCATTTTCTCTTCATTGGGGTTCACTCTCTCACTTCGTTTCAACACAATTTTATTCATCCAACCTTCTTTCCCCTTTCTTTCAGATTCCTTTCCTGCCCCAACGACACCATTCAAGCCCATAGCAAATCCTGTCGAAAGACCTTTCTTTCTCTTTCTCTCCCAACCTTCGGGAGAAAAGCCAACAGGGTGAGGGACACCACTGCGGCATCCAGTGTTTACTTGCTTCTAAGGGTATGCTGTTTGTTCAAAACCAAGTCCGATATATACTTAGTTCAAACTACACAATAATATCATTATCATTATCATCATCATCATCATCTGCTACACCTATTGACGCAAAGGGTTTCAGTTAGATTTCGCCAGTCGTCTCTATCTTGAGCTTTTAATTCAATACTTCGCCATTTATTATCGACTTCCCGCTTCAGAGTCTTCAGCCATGTAGGCCTGGGTCTTCCCACTTTTCTAGTGCCTGTGGAGCACAGCTGAACGTTTGGTGAACTAATCTCTCTTGGGGAGTGCAAGAGCATGCACAACCCATCTCCATCTACCCCTCATCAGGATCTCATCCACATACGGCACTCGAGTAATCTCTCTTACTGTTTTATTACTAAATCTGTCCTGCCATTTAACTTCCAATATTCTTACTGAGGGCTTTATTTCAGATATAATAGATCTATTGGCTACTGTATCAAATCCAGATTATTTTTTTACCTGCAAATTCTTTTCATTCCTAACAAGACAATCTTTACGGGGGGCAAAGAAAAAAAAATGTTGCTAACTTATTCGAGAATGTGACATTAACCATGTCGTGACGCTCATAAAAGATACGTTTCATTTTCAAACGTTGAATTTCACACACACACACACGCACAAAAAAAAGAAAAGAAAAAAAAAAGCAGCAGCACAGTGCATAGCTTTATTCATCTTTACGATTTTTGTCTCTCGCTCGTCTTTACCTTTCTCAAAATTCAAGAATCAAGATTTTTTTTTCGTCTCATTGAAATATGAGAAGGATATTTCACAAGAGGAAAAATCGATGAAAAAATAGAGACTTAACCTTTACCATTTAAGTATCTTCCATTATTTTCCATGACAAGAGAATTTTCTTTTCCAGGAAATAATCCACGAATGTACGAGTATTAAGATCCGCTCCAGTTAAACAAAATGGAAAAAGAAATTATTCTTTATAACTAGAAACTCCTGCACTGATGTTATTTTATAAGCCTGATTCCTGAGTCATACATAATTCTTACTGTATCTTTCCTTTACCTTCATATGAAGATTATGTACATAAAATTTAAACGTAAGATTTATAATAAGACATAATATGTATGTATGTATGTATATATATAAATATATATATATACATATACAGAGAGAGAGAGAGAGAGAGAGAGAGAGAGAGAGAGAGAGAGAGAGAGAGGAGAGAGAGAGAGAGAAATATAATGTTTTACATAAAACTAACACAAAAATTAATTAACATA
>NC_090737.1:8635312-8670312 GCF_036898095.1 Palaemon carinicauda
TTTTTCATGTCAAGTCATATGCCTTATGAGATACATATTTTTGATGAATTAATTCATTACTAGCTCCTCTTCCGGTTCACAGCTGTTAATAACAGGTATTTGGTATTCCCAATTTTTTCCATTTAGGCCCCAAGAAAAATAACATATATCAAACATGTTATTATCTATCTTCCTGATATAATAATAAATAGTGACAATTTTACTTCATTTCATCAAGCCAAATTCAAACGTTACAGCTACCTACAAAAGTAAATTCTTAATTGAATGTGAATCAATAAAATTATATCATAAACCAAGCACATGTTCAAGAAATTTAACAATAATCCGCACTTGGAAGAAGCTATGAATCAAGGATCAAGGAAAATATGACATGAGCATATTAGTGAAGGGCTGTTATACTGACGGGGTCACTTCAAATGCAATGTTGTGGCACGTATGTCATTCCGTAGAGTGAAATTAAGAATATCACGTCATCTCACGTCAAGTTTTACCTCGAATGCACGTAAACGAGGAGAAAACAAAATAATTGTACCGGTAAAGACGACTATAGTCAATATTTTTTAGCGAGGCAGAATTGCACCGACACGCAGCGGTGCCCTTTTAGCTCGGACAAAGTTTCATGATCGCTGATTGGTTGGACGAGATAATTCTAACCAATCAGCGATCAGGAAACTTTTCTGAGCTAATAGGGCATCGCTGCGGAACGG
Source organism: Palaemon carinicauda (assembly GCF_036898095.1). Lineage (NCBI taxonomy): Eukaryota > Metazoa > Arthropoda > Malacostraca > Decapoda > Palaemonidae > Palaemon > Palaemon carinicauda. The sequence continues at coordinate 8,636,020 of NC_090737.1, forward strand.
TTGGCAAATGAACCTCATTATGAGAAATTGAGTGTATAGTCAAATATTTTTTAGCGAGGCAGATTTGCACCGACTCGCAGCGGTGCCCTTTTAGTTCGGAAAAGTTTCATGATCGCTGATTGGTTGTACAAGATAATTCTAACCAATCAGCGCTCGGGAAACTTTTTCCGTGCTAAAAGGGCACCGCAGCGAGTCGGTGCAAATGCGCCTCATTAAAAGAAACTGATTATGAGGTTAGTAATTTGGTAATCAGATGTGTGTATAAAATACAACCAGACATTGTCGGGTAATTCTTGGAAGTTACCATTATTATAAATGTGCCTTTCCTTTACCATCTTATGGGAAATGAGGTATCACACTAAGCTTATCCCATCATATGCGTTCCACATGTACGTAAACTTAAAATATTAATGTGGTTCACGAATGTAAAAAATCCATTTAAAAAAAGGCTCACTAATTTTAAACATTGCTTTCTATCCTACAGTCTAAGTTCATGAATGATGAATTTCCATAATGATTCGAAATTACAGTATCAGGGACCCCAACAGGGAAAATAGCCAGTGAGGAAAGGAAACAAGGAAAAAATAAAATATTTAAAGAACAGTATCAAATAAAAAGAAAACTTTCTAGTTAAGAATTAAAAGATAATCCTTACGCTTCCGATGTATTCTTATCGTAAATATGTATATAGGTGAGAATGAAACATGAATGAACTCTATCAAAATTAAGCCTACAGGAGCCTATACGTCTTATTTTCATTAATTTTACGATGAAGATAGGCAAAAATATGAAAATATACAAATACAGAAACAATTATAATGTTAGATTTCTCTTGCTTGAGGGGTTATACTCGAGCACACCATTGTATCTTACTTGTCTTCTAGTTTTGCTAACGTTTTTATAGTTTATATAGGAAATATTTATTTTACTGTTGTTAATGCTCTTAAAATATTTTATTTTTCCTTGTTTCCTTTCCTCACTGAGCTATTTTCCCTGTTGGATCCACTGGACTTATGGCATCCTTCTTTTCCAACTAGGGTTGTAGCTTAGCAAGTGATGATAATAATAATAATAATAATAATAATATATTATGCCACGTTAATTAATTCCACCTCACTAATTTATATGTATGTTCCTTTTCAAAAAGAAGAAAAATAAACCTTCACTGGAAAAAAATACTTATTCCTTGAGAAGTATAATAATAATAATAATAATAATAATAATAATAATAATAATATATTATTATGTCACGTTAATTGGTTCCACCTCACTAATTCATATTTATGTTCCTTTTCAAAAAGAAGAAAAAAACATACACTCTGGAAAAAAAATACTTATTCCTTGAGAAGTATAGAAGTTAAATGTTCTCATATAACAAAACCCGTTTATAATCCCTTAAAATTCTAAATATCTTATGAATATTTCAAAATTAAAATGCAACATCTTTATCCTTTTCTCTTTTAATAAATAGTGGAATATTTGCCTTGGCAATTCATGACAAGAAGCTTAAGAAACTCTGATGCAAGAAAAAATGTAATCTTACTTTTTGATGTGTTAAGTTGATTCAGTTTGCACAAAGTTCTCGATTCCTTTCCTTTGTGCATCAACCTTGCCGTTTAAAGTGTAAAGTTTAGGTAATAAAGGAGAAACCGACTTTCAAAATACAATCACCTTATTGTTAGAGTTCTCTTGCTTGAGAGTACAATCGGGCACGCTATTCCATCTTATTTCTCTTCCTCTTATTTTGTTAAAGTTCTTAATAGTTTATATTGGAAGATATTTATTTTTTCCTTGTTTCCTTTCCTCACTGAGCTATTTTCCCTGTTGGAGCCCCTGGGCTTATAGCAGCTACTTTTCCAACTAGGGCTGTAGCTTAGCAATTAATAATAATAATCATAATAATAATAATAATAATAATAATAATAATAATAATAATAATAATAATAATAATAATAATAATAATAATAAGTTTCCTTTCTTTAATATCTATGATAAAAATGTCAGGCCTAAAAATAAGACAAATTTAATTGTCCTAAGATAAACTTATATTACTTGTATCCCCTTTTCTATGGCATTTTCGTACTTTACAGCACCTTCCACTCATCATCATCACCATCGCCCCCCTACGGCTATTGACGCAAAGAGCCTCAGTCAGATTTCGCCAGTCGTCTCTATCTTGAGCTTTTAAATCAACGCTTCTCTTCATCATATACTTCATGCGTCTCTCTCTCTCTCTCTCTCTCTCTCTCTCTCTCTCTCGTCTCTCTCTCTCTCTCTCTCATATTAAACACACAGACATCATTATCATCTCCTCCTGCGCCTATTGACGCAAAGGGCCTCGGTTACATTTCGGCAGTCGTCTCTATCTCGAGCCTTTAAATCAATGTTTCTCTATTCAGCATCTCATACTTCATTCTCTCTCTCTCCTCTCTCTCTCTCTCTCTCTCTCTCTCTCTCTCTTCTCTCTCTCCTCTCTCTCTCTCTCTCCTCTCTCTCTCTCTCTCTCATATCATCATCTCCTACGCCTAATGACGTAAAAGGGCCTCAGTTATATTTCGGCAGTCGTCTCTATCTTGAGCTTTTAAATCAACACTTCTCCATTCATCATCTCCTACTTCGCGCGCTTTATAGTCCTCAGCCCATGTAGGCTGGGTCTTCCAACTCTCCTAGTGTCTTGTGATCCCAGCTGAGCGTTCCACTATTGTACGAAAATAATATGCGAAACAACAAAGATTATTATTATTATTATTATTATTATTATTATTAATTAGTTGTTGTTGTTGTTGTTGTTGTTGTTAGCCTATGCTACAACTCTAGTCTGAAAAGCAGGATGCTATACCGCCCAACAGGGAAATATCCCAGTGAGGAAAGGAAGCAAGGAAAAATAAAATATTCCAAGAACAGTAACAACATTAAAACAAATATTTACTGTAAATGCCACAACCGCGTATTCTGAGGCTAAAGGAAATTGCCTAGACGAAGTAAATGTACAGAGATTGCTACAGCGCGTAAGCTGCTTAAACGGCGTATCAGTATTAGGAAGCATTTTACGCTGTCGGTGAAGCTAAAAGCTTTTTACAAGGAAAAACTCCACGAACGAAAGTGCTGCTGATATCAGGCTGGTAAATCTTTTTCTCAAGCATAAAGGGTTGAAATTTCCGCATCGTTTATCTTGCAACTTTACAAATATACCTTTTCGAAGAAGTCAATGTCAAAATATCATTTCGTATATTATGCATTCTCTACTATAGGCAAATCTACAATTGTAATCCCTAAATTTATTTCCTCTGATCATCATCATCATCTCCTATGCCTATTGACACAAAGGGCCTCGGTTATATTTCGCCAGTCGTCTCTATCCTTGAGCTTTTAAATCAACACTTCTCAATTAGCGCTTCATAGTCCTCAGCCATGTGGGCCCGGGATCTTCCAACTCTTCTAGTGCTTGTGGAGCCCAGCTAAAATAGCATTTGGTATATTATGCAATCTTTATTTCATGCAAATCTACAATTGTAATCTCATAAATTTATTTCCTCTAATTGCTGGTTTTTATTTATAGCCCTAGAGTGTTAGAAAAAAAAGGTAATTTTAATAGGAAATTATCCGTAAAAAATATAGTTCTCAGCTGTATTTCAGTAAAATACAGGCTACCGTAATTTTACCCCTGCTTTGTTATTATCTTTTTACGGGTTGGTAACTGTAATATCACTCATTTACGTCATATATCCATTTTTAAAACGGTAAATGCCTGGTAACATTTATTAAATAATTTTTACCGTTGTTTTACGGCAATGTTTTAACAGTGTACCTCAAGTAATCTCATCTTTAAAAAATACATTTATGCCTTTGTAGATTATCCCTTTCCTATACATTTTTCGAATACAATTAAAACACAAACTCCCACTGCAGCCGTGAACAACGATGACAAAAACAGGAAAGACGAGCTTACCTAATGGAGGCAAATATACATTATCTTCCTCCAAGGTAGGGAGGTTATGAGTGGCGTGAGCTGAATTCTAATCGAGACCATAATGTACAGCTAAAACCAACTTCCCTAGCAAACCCACACAAGGAATCCCTAACTAACTGTACGTGAGGGGAAGGAGAAACAATGGGCTCCATATACCTATACATACAGTGGTACCTCGGAGATCGCACATAATTTGTTGAATAAAAACGCTTCCGGACAGCGAATCAATTTTTCCACAGAATTAAAGTAAATAGCATTAACTTGGTTCTCTCTGCAAAGGATACTCCTATTAAAGGAAATTTTTACTAAAATCTTACAATAACAAAATAGGAGTATAGCAAAAATATTAAAGAGTTGTGATTAGAAGAGTGGATAACATGGGTGGAAGGTGGTGAGGAGTAGAGGATGTGCTAATGTTATTTGATGTTGTTTGAGAGGGGAATCTACTTACATAAACATGGGTACCTGTCCTTCCGGGGTTCATTCTCCTATATGCCTCTTTTCTCCCAATAATTGGGATTCAATCTAGGGTCTTTATTAATTTTTTTTAGGTCAATAATATTTATATTTATATTTATATATATATATATATATATATATATATATATATATATATATATATATATGTATATATATATATAAATTATATATATATATAAAATCACTATTAATCACAATGACACTTAATATCGAATTCTACCTTTAGGAATGTATATACACTGGAAATTCCAGCTTCTGGCTGAGGCAAAGATTCGAACCTACTGTATGCCTCTTAGCCCAAACCATGCCTGCGGGGACTCTACCAATAGAACTATCAAGACATATAAGTTTATTACAAGTCCGCAGTACATAATCCAGTCGAATTCAGGAATCTGTCTTAGACTTTGAAATAAACTGAGTTTGCAACACGTGGTTATTTATGATAAAGATATATCACTAACACTCGTGATTTTAATCAATGTAAATACCATCCAAAATGACATTTAATATTGAGAGTACATACTGTATCATACATTTCTATACTCTCTCTCTCTCTCTCTCTCTCTCTCTCTCTCTCTCTCTCTCTCTCTCTCTCTCTCTCTCCTCTCTCTCTCTCTCTCTCCACACACACACACACACACACACATATATATATATATATATATATATATATATATAAATATATATATATATATATATATATATATATATATAATATATATATATATATATATATATATATATACACACACACACATACATATACGTATAATATAATTATATATATCTACATACATACATACATATATATATATATATATATATATATATATTTATATATATATATATATATTATGTGTGTGAAGGTACAGTAAGGTGGTATTTAACGAGATTTGCGAAGAGATAGAATTTTACACAGTCATAGGTCTAAGTAAGAAAAAATCCTTTATTTTCGCTTAGTAAAATAACCGATTTCCAATTCGGTTGGATGGTTAGAAAAACAAAACCATATCCATCCTTGACCTACAAGATAAAGAATGACACTCCTGTTCAGAAGATTTTTAAAGTTTTGAACATGATTCCTCTTGTACAAAATATCCGGTGCTTCTGTTACCTTTCAATCCCAATCCATATATAATTCAGTCGAACTTTCTAGGTGTCCCTTCACCTTCGTGACTGGAAATATTATTTACATGATCTCTACTCCAAACTATCCTATTTCTATCTTTCCATCTTCTGAAAGCACCTCGAAACATCTAATTCCAACTTTTCATTCAAACTAAAATGTTATCATTTTTATAACAAAAAGACCCAGGTCTACATGGCTGACGATTATAAAGCGCAACGTAGATGATGAATGGAGAAGTATTGAATTAAAATCTCAAGATATAGACATCTGGCGAAATCTAACTGAGGCCCTTTGCGTCAATAAGCGTAGATGATGAATGGAGAAATATTGAATTAAAAGCTCAAGATATAGACGACTGGCGAAATCTAACCGAGGTCCTTTGCGTCAATAGACGTAGATGATGATGAATGGAGAAGTATTGAATCAAAATCTCAAGATATAAACATCTGGCGAAATCTAACTGAGGCCCTTTGCGTCAATAAGCGTAGATGATGAATGGGGAAATATTGAATTAAAATCTCAAGATATAGACAACTGGCGAAATCTAACTGAGGCGCTTTGCGTCAATAAGCGTAGATGATGAATGGAGAAATATTGAATTAAAATTTCAAGATATAGACGACTGGCGAAATCTAACCGAGGCCCTTTCCGTCAATAGACGTAGGAGATGATGAATGGAGAAGTATTGAATAAAAATCTCAAGATATAGACGACTGGCGAAATCTAACCGAGGCCCTTTCCGTCAATAGACGTAGGACATGATGAATGGAGAAGTATTGAATTAAAATCTCAAGATATAGACGACTGGCGAAATCTAACCGAGGCCCTTCCCATCAATAGACGTAGGAGATGATGAATGGAGAAGTATTGAATTAAAATCTCAAGATATAGACGACTGGCGAAAACTAACCGAGGCTCTTTCCGTCAATAGACGTAGGAGATGATGAATGGAGAAGTATTGAATTAATATCTCAAGATATAGACGACTGGCGAAATCTATCAGTGGCCCTTCGCGTCAATAGGCGTAGGAGATGATGAATGGAGAAATATTGAATTAAAATCTCAAGATATAGACGCTTGGCGAAATCTAACCGAGGTCCTTTGCGTCAATAGACGTAGGAGATGATGAATGGAGAAGTATTGAATTAAAATCTCAAGATATAGACGACTGGCGAAATCTAACCGAGGCCCTTTCCGTCAATAGACGTAGGAGATGATGAATGGAGAAGTATTGAATTAAAATCTCAAGATATAGACGACTGGCGAAATCTATCAGAGGCCCTTCGCGTCAATAGGCGTAGGAGATGATGAATGGAAAAATATTGAATTAAAAGCTCAAGATATAGACGACTGGCGAAAACTAACCGAGGTCCCTTTCCGTCAATAGACGTAGGAGATGATGAATGGAGAAGTATTGAATTAAAATCTCAAGATATAGACGACTGGCGAAATCTATCAGAGGCCCTTCGCGTCAATAGACGTAGGAGATGATGAATGGAGAAGTATTGAATTAAAATATCAAGATATAGACGACTGGCGAAATCTAACTGAAGGCCCTTTCCTTTAATAGACGTAGGAGATGATGAATGGAGAAGTATTGAATTAAAATCTCAAGATATAGACGACTGGCGAAATCTAACCGAGGCCCTTCGCGTCAATAGACGTAGGAGATGATGAATGGAGAAGTATTGAATTAAAATCTCAAGATATAGACGACTGGCGAAATCTAACCGAGGCCCTTCCCGTCAATAGACGTAGGAGATGATGAATGGAGAAGTATTGAATTAAAATCTCAAGATATAGACGACTGGCGAAAACTAACCGAGGCCCTTTCCGTCAATAGACGTAGAAGATGATGAATGGAGAAGTATTGAATTAAAATCTTCAAGATATAGACGACTGGCGAAATCTATCAGAGGCCCTTCGCGTCAATAGACGTAGGAGATGATGAATGGAGAAGTATTGAATTAAAAGCTCAAGATATAGACGACTGGCGAAATCTAACAGAGGTCCTTTGCGTCAATAGACGTAGGAGATGATGAATGGAGAAGTATTGAATTAAAATCTCAAGATATAGACAACTGGCGAAATCTAACCGAGGCCCTTTCCGTCAATAGACGTAGGAGATGATGAATGGAGAAGTATTGAATTAAAATCTCAAGATATAGACGACTGGCGAAATCTAACCGAGGCCCTTTCCGTCAATAGACGTAGGAGATGATGAATGGAGAAATATTGAATTAAAATTTCAAGATATAGACGCCTGGCGAAATCTAACCGAGGCCTTCGCGTCAATAGACGTAGGAGATGATGAATGGAGAAGTATTGAATTAAAAGCTCAAGATATAGACGACTGGCGAAATCTAACCGAGGCCCTTTCCGTCAATACACGTAGGAGATGATGAATGGAGAAGTATTGAATTAAAATCTCAAGATATAGACGACTGGCGAAATCTAACCGAGGCCCTTTCCGTCAATAGACGTAGGAGATGATGAATGGAGAGTATTGAATTAAAATCTCAAGATATAGACGACTGGCGAAATCTAACCGAGGCCCTTCGTGTCAATAGACGTAGGAGATGATGAATGGAGAAGTATTGAATTAAAATCTCAAGATATAGACGACTGGCGAAATCTATCAGAGGCCCTTCCGTCAATAGACGTAGGAGATGATGAATGGAGAAGTATTGAATTAAAATCTCAAGATATAGACGACTGGCGAAATCTAACCGAGGCCCTTTCCGTCAATAGACGTAGGAGATGATGAATGGAGAAGTATTGAATTAAAATCTCAAGATATAGACGACTGGCGAAATATAACCGAGGCCCTTTCCGTCAATAGACGTAGGAGATGATGAATGGAGAAGTATTGAATTAAAATCTCAAGATATAGACACTGGCGAAATCTATCAGAGGCCCTTCGCGTCAATAGGCGTAGGAGATGATGAATGGAGAAATATTGAATTAAAAGCTCAAGATATAGACGACTGGCGAAAACTAACCGAGGCCCTTTCCGTCAATAGACGTAGGAGATGATGAATGGAGAAGTATTGAATTAAAATCTCAAGATATAGACACAAATGGCGAAATCTATCAGAGGCCCTTCGCGTCAATAGGCGTAGGAGATGATGAATGGAGAAATATTGAATTAAAAGCTCAAGATATAGACGACTGGCGAAATCTAACCGAGGCCCTTTCGTCAATAGACGTAGGAGATGATGAATGGAGAAGTATTGAATTAAAATCTCAAGATATAGACGACTGGCGAAATCTAACCGAGGCCCTTTCGTCAATAGACGTAGGAGATGATGAATGGAGAAGTATTGAATTAAAATCTCAAGATATAGACGTGGCGAAATCTAACCGAGGCCCTTCCGTCAATAGACGTAGGAGATGATGAATGGAGAAGTATTGAATTAAAATCTCAAGATATAGACGACTGGCGAAAACTAACCGAGGCCCTTTCCGTCAATAGACGTAGGAGATGATGAATGGAGAAGTATTGAATTAAAATCTCAAGATATAGACGACTGGCGAAATCTATCAGAGGCCCTTCGCGTCAATAGACGTAGGAGATGATGAATGGAGAAGTATTGAATTAAAATCTCAAGATATAGACGACTGGCGAAATCTAACAGAGGCCTTTCCGTCAATAGACGTAGGAGATGATGAATGGAGAAGTATTGAATTAAAATCTCAAGATATAGACGAATGGCGAAATCTATCAGAGGCCCTTCGCGTCAATAGACGTAGGAGATGATGAATGGAGAAGTATTGAATTAAAATCTCAAGATATAGACGACTGGCGAAATCTAACCGAGGCCCTTCGCGTCAATAGACGTAGGAGATGATGAATGGAGAAGTATTGAATTAAAATCTCAAGATATAGACGCTGGCGAAATCTAACCGAGGCCCTTTCGTCAATAGACGTAGGAGATGATGAATGGAGAAGTATTGAATTAAAATCTCAAGATATAGACGACTGGCGAAATCTAACCGAGGCCCTTTCCGTCAATACACGTAGGAGATGATGAATGGAGAAATATTGAATTAAAATCTCAAGATATAGACGACCTGGCGAAATCTAACCGAGGCCCTTCGTGTCAATAGACTAGGAGATGATGAATGGAGAAGTATTGAATTAAAATCTCAAGATATAGACGACTGGCGAAATCTAACCGAGGCCCTTCGCGTCAATAGACGTAGGAGATGATGAATGGAGAAGTATTGAATTAAAATCTCAAGATATAGACGACTGGCGAAATCTAACCGAGGCCCTTTCCGTCAATAGACGTAGGATATGATGAATGGAGAAGTATTGAATTAAAATCTCAAGATATAGACGACTGGCGAAATCTAACCGAGGCCCTTTCCGTCAATAGACGTAGGAGATGATGAATGGAGAAGTATTGAATTAAAATCTCAAGATATAGACGACTGGCGAAATCTATCAGAGGCCCTTCGTCAATAGGCGTAGGAGATGATGAATGGAGAAATATTGAATTAAAAGCTCAAGATATAGACGACTGGCGAAATCTAACCGAGGCCCTTTGCGTCAATAGACGTAGGAGATGATGAATGGAGAAGTATTGAATTAAAATCTCAAGATATAGACGACTGGCGAAATCTATCAGAGGCCCTTTGCGTCAATAGACGTAGGAGATGATGAATGGAGAAGTATTGAATTAAAATCACAAGATATAGACGACTGGCGAAATCTATCAGAGGCCCTTCACGTCAATAGGCGTAGGAGATGATGAATGGAGAAATATTGAATTAAAAGCTCAAGATATAGACGCCTGGCGAAATCTAACCGAGGCCTTTGCGTCAATAGACGTAGGAGATGATGAATGGAGAAGTATTGAATTAAAATCTCAAGATATAGACGACTGGCGAAATCTAACCGAGGCCCTTTCCGTCAATAGACGTAGGAGATGATGAATGGAGAAGTATTGAATTAAAATCTCAAGATATAGACAAGTGGCGAAATCTATCAGAGGCCCTTCGCGTCAATAGGCGTAGGAGATGATGAATGGAGAAATATTGAATTAAAATCTCAAGATATAGACGACTGGCGAAAACTAACCGAGGCCCTTTCCGTCAATAGACGTAGGAGATGATGAATGGAGAAGTATTGAATTAAAATCTCAAGATATAGACGACTGGCGAAATCTATCAGAGGCCCTTCGCGTCAATAGACGTAGGAGATGATGAATGGAGAAGTATTGAATTAAAATCTCAAGATATAGACGACTGGCGAAATCTAACCGAGGCCCTTTCCGTCAATAGACGTAGGAGATGATGAATGGAGAAGTATTGAATTAAAATCTCAAGATATAGACGACTGGCGAAATCTATCAGAGGCCCTTCGCGTCAATAGACGTAGGAGATGATGAATGGAGAAGTATTGAATTAAAATCTCAAGATATAGACGACTGGCGAAATCTAACCGAGGCCCTTCGTCAATAGACGTAGGAGATGATGAATGGAGAAGTATTGAATTAAAATCTCAAGATATAGACGACTGGCGAAATCTAACCGAGGCCCTTTCCGTCAATACACGTAGAGATGATGAATGGAGAAGTATTGAATTAAAATCTCAAGATATAGACGAACTGGCGAAATCTAACCGAGGCCCTTTCCGTCAATAGACGTAGGAGATGATGAATGGAGAAATATTGAATTAAAATCTCAAGATATAGACGACTGGCGAAATCTAACCGAGGCCCTTCGTGTCAATAGACGTAGGAGATGATGAATGGAGAAGTATTGAATTAAAATCTCAAGATATAGACGACTGGCGAAATCTATCAGAGGCCCTTCCGTCAATAGACGTAGGAGATGATGAATGGAGAAGTATTGAATTAAAATCTCAAGATATAGACGACTGGCGAAATCTAACCGAGGCCCTTTCCGTCAAAGACGTAGGAGATGATGAATGGAAAAGTATTGAATTAAAATCTCAAGATATAGACGACTGGCGAAATCTAACCGAGGCCCTTTCCGTCAATAGACGTAGGAGATGATGAATGGAGAAGTATTGAATTAAAATCTCAAGATATAGACGACTGGCGAAATCTATCAGAGGCCCTTCGCGTCAATAGGCGTAGGAGATGATGAATGGAGAAATATTGAATTAAAAGCTCAAGATATAGACGACTGGCGAAATCTAAGAGGCCCTTTGCGTCAATAGACGTAGGAGATGATGAATGGAGAAGTATTGAATTAAAATCTCAAGATATAGACGACTGGCGAAATCTATCAGAGGCCCTTCGCGTCAATAAGCGTAGGAGATGATGAATGGAGAAATATTGAATTAAAAGCTCAAGATATAGACGACTGGCGAAATCTAACCGAGGCCCTTTCGTCAATAGACGTAGGAGATGATGAATGGAGAAGTATTGAATTAAAATCTCAAGATATAGACGACTGGCGAAATCTAACCGAGGCCCTTTCCGTCAATAGACGTAGGAGATGATGAATGGAGAAGTATTGAATTAAAATCTCAAGATATAGACGACTGGCGAAATCTAACCGAGGCCCTTTCCGTCAATAGACGTAGGAGATGATGAATGGAGAAGTATTGAATTAAAATCTCAAGATATAGACGACTGGCGAAACTAACCGAGGCCCTTTCCGTCAATAGACGTAGGAGATGATGAATGGAGAAGTATTGAATTAAAATCTCAAGATATAGACGACTGGCGAAATCTATCAGAGGCCCTTCGCGTCAATAGACGTAGGAGATGATGAATGGAGAAGTATTGAATTAAAATCTCAAGATATAGACGACTGGCGAAATCTAACCGAGGCCCTTTCCGTCAATAGACTTAGGATATGATGAATGGAGAAGTATTGAATTAAAATCTCAAGATATAGACGAATGGCGAAAACTAACCGAGGCCCTTTCCGTCAATAGACGTAGGAGATGATGAATGGAGAAGTTTTGAATTAAAATCTCAAGATATAGACGACTGGCGAAATCTATCAGAGGCCCTTCGCGTCAATAGGCGTAGGAGATGATGAATGGAGAAATATTGAATTAAAATCTCAAGATATAGACGCCTGGCGAAATCTAACCGAGGTCCTTTGCGTCAATAGACGTAGGAGATGATGAATGGAGAAGTATTGAATTAAAATCTCAAGATATAGACGACTGGCGAAATCTAACCGAGGCCCTTTCCGTCAATACACGTAGTAGATGATGAATGGAGAAGTATTGAATTAAAATCTCAAGATATAGACGAATGGCGAAAACTAACCGAGGCCCTTTCCGTTAATAGACATAGGAGATGATGAATGGAGAAGTATTGAATTAAAATCTCAAGATATAGACGACTGGCGAAATCTATCAGAGGCCCTTCGCGTCAATAGACGTAGGAGATGATGAATGGAGAAGTATTGAATTAAAATCTCAAGATATAGACGACTGGCGAAATCTATCAGAAGCCCTTCGTGTCAATAGACGTAGGATATGATGAATGGAGAAGTATTGAATTAAAATCTCAAGATATAGACGACTGGCGAAATCTAACCGAGGCCCTTTCCGTCAATAGACGTAGGAGATGATGAATGGAAAATTGAATTAAAATCTCAAGATATAGACGACTGGCGAAATCTATCAGAGGCCCTTCATGTCAATAGGCGTAGGAGATGATGAATGGAGAAATATTGAATTAAAATCTCAAGATATAGACGACTGGCGAAATCTAACCGAGGCCCTTTGCGTCAATAGACGTAGGAGATGATGAATGGAGAAGTATTGAATTAAAATCTCAAGATATAGACGACTGGCGAAATCTAACCGAGGCCCTTTCCGTCAATAGACGTAGGAGATGATGAATGGAGAAGTATTGAATTAAAATCTCAAGATATAGACGACTGGCGAAATCTATCAGAGGCCCTTCGCGTCAATAGGCGTAGGAGATGATGAATGGAGAAATATTGAATTAAAAGCTCAAGATATAGACGCCTGGCGAAATCTAACCGAGGCCTTTGCGTCAATAGACGTAGGAGATGATGAATGGAGAAGTATTGAATTAAAATCTCAAGATATAGACGACTGGCGAAATCTAACCGAGGCCCTTTCCGTCAATAGACGTAGGAGATGATGAATGGAGAAGTATTGAATTAAAATCTCAAGATATAGACAAGTGGCGAAATCTATCAGAGGCCCTTCGCGTCAATAGGCGTAGGAGATGATGAATGGAGAAATATTGAATTAAAAGCTCAAGATATAGACGACTGGCGAAATCTAACCGAGGCCCTTTCCGTCAATAGACGTAGGAGATGATGAATGGAGAAGTATTGAATTAAAATCTCAAGATATAGACGACTGGCGAAATCTATCAGAGGCCCTTCGCGTCAATAGACGTAGGAGATGATGAATGGAGAAGTATTGAATTAAAATCTCAAGATATAGACGACTGGCGAAATCTAACCGAGGCCCTTTCCGTCAATAGACTTAGGATATGATGAATGGAGAAGTATTGAATTAAAATCTCAAGATATAGACGAATGGCGAAAACTAACCGAGGCCCTTTCCGTCAATAGACGTAGGAGATGATGAATGGAGAAGTTTTGAATTAAAATCTCAAGATATAGACGACTGGCGAAATCTATCAGAGGCCCTTCGCGTCAATAGGCGTAGGAGATGATGAATGGAGAAATATTGAATTAAAATCTCAAGATATAGACGCCTGGCGAAATCTAACCGAGGTCCTTTGCGTCAATAGACGTAGGAGATGATGAATGGAGAAGTATTGAATTAAAATCTCAAGATATAGACGACTGGCGAAATCTAACCGAGGCCCTTTCCGTCAATACACGTAGTAGATGATGAATGGAGAAATATTGAATTAAAATCTCAAGATATAGACGACTGGCGAAAACTAACCGAGGCCCTTTCCGTTAATAGACATAGGAGATGATGAATGGAGAAGTATTGAATTAAAATCTCAAGATATAGACGACTGGCGAAATCTATCAGAGGCCCTTCGCGTCAATAGACGTAGGAGATGATGAATGGAGAAGTATTGAATTAAAATCTCAAGATATAGACGACTGGCGAAATCTATCAGAAGCCCTTCGTGTCAATAGACGTAGGATATGATGAATGGAGAAGTATTGAATTAAAATCTCAAGATATAGACGACTGGCGAAATCTAACCGAGGCCCTTTCCGTCAATAGACGTAGGAGATGATGAATGGAGAAGTATTGAATTAAAATCTCAAGATATAGACGACTGGCGAAATCTATCAGAGGCCCTTCACGTCAATAGGCGTAGGAGATGATGAATGGAGAAATATTGAATTAAAATCTCAAGATATAGACGACTGGCGAAATCTAACCGAGGCCCTTTCCGTCAATAGACGTAGGAGATGATGAATGGAGAAGTATTGAATTAAAATCTCAAGATATAGACGACTGGCGAAATCTAACCGAGGCCCTTTCCGTCAATAGACGTAGGAGATGATGAATGGAGAAGTATTGAATTAAAATCTCAAGATATAGACGACTGGCGAAATCTATCAGAGGCCCTTCCGTCAATAGGCGTAGGAGATGATGAATGGAGAAATATTGAATTAAAAGCTCAAGATATAGACGACTGGCGAAATCTAACAGAGGCCCTTTCGTCAATAGACGTAGGAGATGATGAATGGAGAAGTATTGAATTAAAATCTCAAGATATAGACGACTGGCGAAATCTAACCGAGGCCCTTTCCGTCAATAGACGTAGGAGATGATGAATGGAGAAGTATTGAATTAAAATCTCAAGATATAGACAACTGGCGAAATCTATCAGAGGCCCTTCGCGTCAATAGGCGTAGGAGATGATGAATGGAGAAATATTGAATTAAAAGCTCAAGATATAGACGACTGGCGAAATCTAACCGAGGCCCTTTCCGTCAATAGACGTAGGAGATGATGAATGGAGAAGTATTGAATTAAAATCTCAAGATATAGACGACTGGCGAAATCTATCAGAGGCCCTTCCGTCAATAGACGTAGGAGATGATGAATGGAGAAGTATTGAATTAAAATCTCAAGATATAGACGACTGGCGAAATCTAACCGAGGCCCTTTCCGTCAATAGACGTAGGAGATGATGAATGGAGAAGTATTGAATTAAAATCTCAAGATATAGACGACTGGCGAAATCTAACCGAGGCCCTTTCGCGTCAATAGACGTAGGAGATGATGAATGGAGAAGTATTGAATTAAAATCTCAAGATATAGACGACTGGCGAAATCTAACCGAGGCCCTTCGCGTCAATAGACGTAGGAGATGATGAATGGAGAAGTATTGAATTAAAATCTCAAGATATAGACGACTGGCGAAATCTAACCGAGGCCTTTGCCGTCAATAGACGTAGGAGATGATGAATGGAGAAGTATTGAATTAAAATCTCAAGATATAGACGACTGGCGAAATCTAACCGAGGCCCTTTCCGTCAATAGGCGTAGGAGATGATGAATGGAGAAATATTGAATTAAAATCTCAAGATATAGACGACTGGCGAAAACTAACCGAGGCCCTTTCCGTCAATAGACGTAGGAGATGATGAATGGAGAAGTATTGAATTAAAATCTCAAGATATAGACGACTGGCGAAATCTATCAGAGGCCCTTCGCGTCAATAGACGTAGGAGATGATGAATGGAGAAGTATTGAATTAAAATCTCAAGATATAGACGCCTGGCGAAATCTAACAGAGGTCCTTTGCGTCAATAGACGTAGGAGATGATGAATGGAGAAGTATTGAATTAAAATCTCAAGATATAGACGACTGGCGAAATCTAACCGAGGCCCTTTCGTCAATAGACGTAGGAGATGATGAATGGAGAAGTATTGAATTAAAATCTCAAGATATAGACGACTGGCGAAATCTATCAGAGGCCCTTCGCGTCAATAGGCGTAGGAGATGATGAATGGAGAAATATTGAATTAAAATCTCAAGATATAGACGACTGGCGAAATCTAACCGAGGCCCTTTCGCGTCAATAGACGTAGGAGATGATGAATGGAGAAGTATTGAATTAAAATCTCAAGATATAGACGACTGGCGAAATCTAACCGAGGCCCTTCGCGTCAATAGACGTAGGAGATGATGAATGGAGAAGTATTGAATTAAAATCTCAAGATATAGACGACTGGCGAAAACTAACCGAGGCCCTTTCCGTCAATACACGTAGGAGATGATGAATGGAGAAAGTATTGAATTAAAATCTCAAGATATAGACAACTGGCGAAATCTATCAGAGGCCCTTCGCGTCAATAGACGTAGGAGATGATGAATGGAGAAGTATTGAATTAAAATCTCAAGATATAGACGACTGGCGAAATCTAACCGAGGCCCTTCGTGTCAATAGACGTAGGAGATGATGAATGGAGAAGTATTGAATTAAAATCTCAAGATATAGACGACTGGCGAAATCTAACCGAGGCCCTTTCCGTCAATAGACGTAGGAGATGATGAATGGAGAAGTATTGAATTAAAATCTCAAGATATAGACGACTGGCGAAATCTAACCGAGGCCCTTTCCGTCAATAGACGTAGGAGATGATGAATGGAGAAGTATTGAATTAAAATCTCAAGATATAGACGACTGGCGAAATCTATCAGAGGCCCTTCGTGTCAATAGACGTAGGAGATGATGAATGGAGAAGTATTGAATTAAAATCTCAAGATATAGACGACTGGCGAAATCTAACCGAGGCCCTTTCCGTCAATAGACGTAGGAGATGATGAATGGAGAAGTATTGAATTAAAATCTCAAGATATAGACGACTGGCGAAATCTATCAGAGGCCCTTCCGTCAATAACGTAGGAGATGATGAATGGAGAAGTATTGAATTAAAATCTCAAGATATAGACGACTGGCGAAATCTAACCGAGGCCCTTTCCGTCAATAGACGTAGGAGATGATGAATGGAGAAGTATTGAATTAAAATCTCAAGATATAGACGACTGGCGAAATCTAACCGAGGCCCTTTCCGTCAATAGACGTAGGAGATGATGAATGGAGAAGTATTGAATTAAAATCTCAAGATATAGACGACGGGCGAAATCTATCAGAGGCCCTTCGCGTCAATAGACGTAGGAGATGATGAATGGAGAAGTATTGAATTAAAATCTCAAGATATAGACGACTGGCGAAATCTAACCGAGGCCCTTTCCGTCAATAGACGTAGGAGATGATGAATGGAGAAGTATTGAATTAAAATCTCAAGATATAGACGACTGGCGAAATCTATAGAGGCCCTTTGCGTCAATAGGACGTAGGAGATGATGAATGGAGAAATATTGAATTAAAATCTCAAGATATAGACGCCTGGCGAAATCTAACCGAGGTCCTTTGCGTCAATAGACGTAGGAGATGATGAATGGAGAAGTATTGAATTAAAATCTCAAGATATAGACGACTGGCGAAATCTATCAGAGGCCCTTCGCGTCAATAGACGTAGGAGATGATGAATGGAGAAGTATTGAATTAAAATCTCAAGATATAGACGACTGGCGAAATCTATCAGAGGCCCTTCGCGTCAATAGACGTAGGAGATGATGAATGGAGAAGTATTGAATTAAAATCTCAAGATATAGACGACTGGCGAAATCTAACAGAGGCCCTTTGCCGTCAATAGACGTAGGAGATGATGAATGGAGAAGTATTGAATTAAAATCTCAAGATATAGACGACTGGCGAAATCTAACAGGCCCTTCGCGTCAATAGACGTAGGAGATGATGAATGGAGAAATATTGAATTAAAATCTCAAGATATAGACGACTGGCGAAAACTAACCGAGGCCCTTTCCGTCAATAGACGTAGGAGATGATGAATGGAGAAGTATTGAATTAAAATCTCAAGATATAGACGACTGGCGAAATCTATCAGAGGCCCTTCGCGTCAATAGACGTAGGAGATGATGAATGGAGAAGTATTGAATTAAAATCTCAAGATATAGACGCTGGCGAAATCTAACCGAGGCCCTTCGTGTCAATAGACGTAGGAGATGATGAATGGAGAAGTATTGAATTAAAATCTCAAGATATAGACGACTGGCGAAAATCTAACCGAGGCCCTTTCCGTCAATAGACGTAGGAGATGATGAATGGAGAAGTATTGAATTAAAATCTCAAGATATAGACGACTGGCGAAATCTAACCGAGGCCCTTTCCGTCAATAGACGTAGGAGATGATGAATGGAGAAGTATTGAATTAAAATCTCAAGATATAGACGACTGGCGAAATCTATCAGAGGCCCTTCGCGTCAATAGACGTAGGAGATGATGAATGGAGAAGTATTGAATTAAAATCTCAAGATATAGACGACTGGCGAAATCTAACCGAGGCCCTTTCCGTCAATAGACGTAGGAGATGATGAATGGAGAAGTATTGAATTAAAATCTCAAGATATAGACGACTGGCGAAATCTAACCGAGGCCCTTTCCGTCAATAACGTAGGAGATGATGAATGGAGAAGTATTGAATTAAAATCTCAAGATATAGACGACTGGCGAAATCTAACCGAGGCCCTTTCCGTCAATAGACGTAGGAGATGATGAATGGAGAAGTATTGAATTAAAATCTCAAGATATAGACGACTGGCGAAATCTAACCGAGGCCCTTTCCGTCAATAGACGTAGGAGATGATGAATGGAGAAGTATTGAATTAAAATCTCAAGATATAGACGACTGGCGAAATCTAACCGAGGCCCTTTCCGTCAATAGACGTAGGAGATGATGAATGGAGAAGTATTGAATTAAAATCTCAAGATATAGACGACTGGCGAAATCTATCAGAGGCCCTTCGCGTCAATAGACGTAGGAGATGATGAATGGAGAAGTATTGAATTAAAATCTCAAGATATAGACGACTGGCGAAATCTAACCGAGGCCCTTTCCGTCAATAGACGTAGGAGATGATGAATGGAGAAGTATTGAATTAAAATCTCAAGATATAGACGACTGGCGAAATCTAACCGAGGCCCTTTCGTCAATAGACGTAGGAGATGATGAATGGAGAAGTATTGAATTAAAATCTCAAGATATAGACGACTGGCGAAATCTATCAGAGGCCCTTCGCGTCAATAGACGTAGGAGATGATGAATGGAGAAGTATTGAATTAAAATCTCAAGATATAGACGACTGGCGAAATCTAACCGAGGCCCTTCGTCAATAGACGTAGGAGATGATGAATGGAGAAGTATTGAA
This sequence comes from Palaemon carinicauda, assembly GCF_036898095.1. Classification (NCBI taxonomy): domain Eukaryota; kingdom Metazoa; phylum Arthropoda; class Malacostraca; order Decapoda; family Palaemonidae; genus Palaemon; species Palaemon carinicauda. Next base: position 8,655,818 of record NC_090737.1, read on the forward strand.
TTAAAATCTCAAGATATAGACGACTGGCGAAATCTAACCGAGGCCCTTTCCGTCAATAGACGTAGGAGATGATGAATGGAGAAGTATTGAATTAAAATCTCAAGATATAGACGACTGGCGAAATCTATCAGAGGCCCTTCGCGTCAATAGACGTAGGAGATGATGAATGGAGAAGTATTGAATTAAAATCTCAAGATATAGACGACTGGCGAAATCTAACCGAGGCCCTTTCCGTCAATAGACGTAGGAGATGATGAATGGAGAAGTATTGAATTAAAATCTCAAGATATAGACGACTGGCGAAATCTAACCGAGGCCCTTTCCGTCAATAGACGTAGGAGATGATGAATGGAGAAGTATTGAATTAAAATCTCAAGATATAGACTGGCGAAATCTAACCGAGGCCCTTCGCGTCAATAGACGTAGGAGATGATGAATGGAGAAATATTGAATTAAAATCTCAAGATATAGACGACTGGCGAAATCTAACCGAGGCCCTTTCCGTCAATAGACGTAGGAGATGATGAATGGAGAAGTATTGAATTAAAATCTCAAGATATAGACGACTGGCGAAATCTAACCGAGGCCCTTTCCGTCAATAGACGTAGGAGATGATGAATGGAGAAGTATTGAATTAAAATCTCAAGATATAGACGACTGGCGAAATCTAACAGAGGCCCTTTGCGTCAATAGACGTAGGAGATGATGAATGGAGAAGTATTGAATTAAAATCTCAAGATATAGACGACTGGCGAAATCTAAGAGGCCCTTCCGTCAATAGACGTAGGAGATGATGAATGGAGAAGTATTGAATTAAAATCTCAAGATATAGACGACTGGCGAAATCTAACCGAGGCCCTTTCCGTCAATAGACGTAGGAGATGATGAATGGAGAAGTATTGAATTAAAATCTCAAGATATAGACGACTGGCGAAATCTAACCGAGGCCCTTTCCGTCAATAGACGTAGGAGATGATGAATGGAGAAGTATTGAATTAAAATCTCAAGATATAGACGACTGGCGAAATCTAACCGAGGCCCTTTCCGTCAATAGACGTAGGAGATGATGAATGGAGAAGTATTGAATTAAAATCTCAAGATATAGACGACTGGCGAAATCTAACCGAGGCCCTTTCGTCAATAGACGTAGGAGATGATGAATGGAGAAGTATTGAATTAAAATCTCAAGATATAGACGACTGGCGAAATCTATCAGAGGCCCTTCGCGTCAATAGACGTAGGAGATGATGAATGGAGAAGTATTGAATTAAAATCTCAAGATATAGACGACTGGCGAAATCTAACCGAGGCCCTTTCCGTCAATAGACGTAGGAGATGATGAATGGAGAAGTATTGAATTAAAATCTCAAGATATAGACGACTGGCGAAAACTAACCGAGGCCCTTTCCGTCAATAGACGTAGGAGATGATGAATGGAGAAGTATTGAATTAAAATCTCAAGATATAGACGACTGGCGAAATCTATCAGAGGCCCTTCGCGTCAATAGACGTAGGAGATGATGAATGGAGAAGTATTGAATTAAAATCTCAAGATATAGACGACTGGCGAAATCTAACCGAGGCCCTTTCGTCAATAGACGTAGGAGATGATGAATGGAGAAGTATTGAATTAAAATCTCAAGATATAGACGACTGGCGAAATCTAACCGAGGCCCTTTCCGTCAATAGACGTAGGAGATGATGAATGGAGAAGTATTGAATTAAAATCTCAAGATATAGACGACTGGCGAAATCTATCAGAGGCCCTTCCGTCAATAGACGTAGGAGATGATGAATGGAGAAGTATTGAATTAAAATCTCAAGATATAGACGACTGGCGAAATCTAACCGAGGCCCTTCGCGTCAATAGACGTAGGAGATGATGAATGGAGAAGTATTGAATTAAAATCTCAAGATATAGACGACTGGCGAAATCTAACCGAGGCCCTTTCCGTCAATAGACGTAGGAGATGATGAATGGAGAAGTATTGAATTAAAATCTCAAGATATAGACGACTGGCGAAATCTATCAGAGGCCCTTCGCGTCAATAGGCGTAGGAGATGATGAATGGAGAAATATTGAATTAAAAGCTCAAGATATAGACGACTGGCGAAATCTAACCGAGGCCCTTCGTCAATAGACGTAGGAGATGATGAATGGAGAAGTATTGAATTAAAATCTCAAGATATAGACGACTGGCGAAATCTAACCGAGGCCCTTTCCGTCAATAGACGTAGGAGATGATGAATGGAGAAGTATTGAATTAAAATCTCAAGATATAGACGACTGGCGAAATCTAACCGAGGCCCTTTCCGTCAATAGACGTAGGAGATGATGAATGGAGAAGTATTGAATTAAAATCTCAAGATATAGACGACTGGCGAAATCTATCAGAGGCCCTTCGTCAATAGACGTAGGAGATGATGAATGGAGAAGTATTGAATTAAAATCTCAAGATATAGACGACTGGCGAAATCTAACCGAGGCCCTTTCCGTCAATAGACGTAGGAGATGATGAATGGAGAAGTATTGAATTAAAATCTCAAGATATAGACGACTGGCGAAATCTAACCGAGGCCCTTTCCGTCAATAGACGTAGGAGATGATGAATGGAGAAGTATTGAATTAAAATCTCAAGATATAGACGACTGGCGAAATCTAACCGAGGCCCTTTCCGTCAATAGACGTAGGAGATGATGAATGGAGAAGTATTGAATTAAAATCTCAAGATATAGACGACTGGCGAAATCTAACCGAGGCCCTTTCCGTCAATAGACGTAGGAGATGATGAATGGAGAAGTATTGAATTAAAATCTCAAGATATAGACGACTGGCGAAATCTATCAGAGGCCCTTCGCGTCAATAGACGTAGGAGATGATGAATGGAGAAGTATTGAATTAAAATCTCAAGATATAGACGACTGGCGAAATCTAACCGAGGCCCTTTCCGTCAATAGACGTAGGAGATGATGAATGGAGAAGTATTGAATTAAAATCTCAAGATATAGACGACTGGCGAAATCTAACCGAGGCCCTTTCCGTCAATAGACGTAGGAGATGATGAATGGAGAAGTATTGAATTAAAATCTCAAGATATAGACGACTGGCGAAATCTATCAGAGGCCCTTCGCGTCAATAGACGTAGGAGATGATGAATGGAGAAGTATTGAATTAAAATCTCAAGATATAGACGACTGGCGAAATCTAACAGAGGCCCTTCGCGTCAATAGACGTAGGAGATGATGAATGGAGAAGTATTGAATTAAAATCTCAAGATATAGACGACTGGCGAAATCTAACCGAGGCCCTTTCCGTCAATAGACGTAGGAGATGATGAATGGAGAAGTATTGAATTAAAATCTCAAGATATAGACGACTGGCGAAATCTAACCGAGGCCCTTCCGTCAATAGACGTAGGAGATGATGAATGGAGAAGTATTGAATTAAAATCTCAAGATATAGACGACTGGCGAAATCTATCAGAGGCCCTTCGCGTCAATAGACGTAGGAGATGATGAATGGAGAAGTATTGAATTAAAATCTCAAGATATAGACGACTGGCGAAATCTAACCGAGGCCCTTTGCGTCAATAGACGTAGGAGATGATGAATGGAGAAGTATTGAATTAAAATCTCAAGATATAGACGACTGGCGAAATCTAACCGAGGCCCTTCCGTCAATAGACGTAGGAGATGATGAATGGAGAAGTATTGAATTAAAAGCTCAAGATATAGACTGGCGAAATCTAACCGAGGCCCTTCGTCAATAGGCGTAGGAGATGATGAATGGAGAAGTATTGAATTAAAATCTCAAGATATAGACGACTGGCGAAATCTAACCGAGGCCCTTTCCGTCAATAGACGTAGGAGATGATGAATGGAGAAGTATTGAATTAAAATCTCAAGATATAGACGACTGGCGAAATCTAACCGAGGCCCTTTCGTCAATAGACGTAGGAGATGATGAATGGAGAAGTATTGAATTAAAATCTCAAGATATAGACGACTGGCGAAATCTAACCGAGGCCCTTTCCGTCAATAGACGTAGGAGATGATGAATGGAGAAGTATTGAATTAAAATCTCAAGATATAGACGACTGGCGAAATCTAACCGAGGCCCTTTCCGTCAATAGACGTAGGAGATGATGAATGGAGAAGTATTGAATTAAAATCTCAAGATATAGACGACTGGCGAAATCTAACCGAGGCCCTTTCCGTCAATAGACGTAGGAGATGATGAATGGAGAAGTATTGAATTAAAATCTCAAGATATAGACGACTGGCGAAATCTAACCGAGGCCCTTTCCGTCAATAGACGTAGGAGATGATGAATGGAGAAGTATTGAATTAAAATCTCAAGATATAGACGACTGGCGAAATCTAACCGAGGCCCTTTCCGTCAATAGACGTAGGAGATGATGAATGGAGAAGTATTGAATTAAAATCTCAAGATATAGACGACTGGCGAAATCTAACCGAGGCCCTTTCGCGTCAATAGACGTAGGAGATGATGAATGGAGAAGTATTGAATTAAAATCTCAAGATATAGACGACTGGCGAAATCTAACCGAGGCCCTTTCCGTCAATAGACGTAGGAGATGATGAATGGAGAAGTATTGAATTAAAATCTCAAGATATAGACGACTGGCGAAATCTAACCGAGGCCCTTTCCGTCAATAGACGTAGGAGATGATGAATGGAGAAGTATTGAATTAAAATCTCAAGATATAGACGACTGGCGAAATCTAACCGAGGCCCTTTCCGTCAATAGACGTAGGAGATGATGAATGGAGAAGTATTGAATTAAAATCTCAAGATATAGACGACTGGCGAAATCTATCAGAGGCCCTTCGCGTCAATAGACGTAGGAGATGATGAATGGAGAAGTATTGAATTAAAATCTCAAGATATAGACGACTGGCGAAATCTATCAGAGGCCCTTCGTGTCAATAGACGTAGGAGATGATGAATGGAGAAGTATTGAATTAAAATCTCAAGATATAGACGACTGGCGAAATCTAACCGAGGCCCTTTCCGTCAATAGACGTAGGAGATGATGAATGGAGAAGTATTGAATTAAAATCTCAAGATATAGACGACTGGCGAAATCTAACCGAGGCCCTTCCGTCAATAGACGTAGGAGATGATGAATGGAGAAGTATTGAATTAAAATCTCAAGATATAGACGACTGGCGAAATCTAACCGAGGTCCTTTGCGTCAATAGACGTAGGAGATGATGAATGGAGAAGTATTGAATTAAAATCTCAAGATATAGACGACTGGCGAAATCTAACCGAGGCCCTTTGCGTCAATAGACGTAGGAGATGATGAATGGAGAAGTATTGAATTAAAATCTCAAGATATAGACGACTGGCGAAAACTAACCGAGGCCCTTTGCGTCAATAGACGTAGGAGATGATGAATGGAGAAGTATTGAATTAAAATCTCAAGATATAGACGACTGGCGAAATCTAACCGAGGCCCTTTCCGTCAATAGACGTAGGAGATGATGAATGGAGAAGTATTGAATTAAAATCTCAAGATATAGACGACTGGCGAAATCTAACCGAGGCCCTTTCCGTCAATAGACGTAGGAGATGATGAATGGAGAAGTATTGAATTAAAATCTCAAGATATAGACGACTGGCGAAATCTAACCGAGGCCCTTTCCGTCAATAGACGTAGGAGATGATGAATGGAGAAGTATTGAATTAAAATCTCAAGATATAGACGACTGGCGAAATCTAAGAGGCCCTTCGCGTCAATAGACGTAGGAGATGATGAATGGAGAAGTATTGAATTAAAATCTCAAGATATAGACGACTGGCGAAATCTATCAGAGGCCCTTTGCGTCAATAGACGTAGGAGATGATGAATGGAGAAGTATTGAATTAAAATCTCAAGATATAGACGCCTGGCGAAATCTAACCGAGGCCCTTTCCGTCAATAGACGTAGGAGATGATGAATGGAGAAGTATTGAATTAAAATCTCAAGATATAGACGACTGGCGAAATCTAACCGAGGCCCTTTCCGTCAATAGACGTAGGAGATGATGAATGGAGAAGTATTGAATTAAAATCTCAAGATATAGACGACTGGCGAAATCTAAGAGGCCCTTTCCGTCAATAGACGTAGGAGATGATGAATGGAGAAGTATTGAATTAAAATCTCAAGATATAGACGACTGGCGAAATCTAACCGAGGCCCTTTCCGTCAATAGACGTAGGAGATGATGAATGGAGAAGTATTGAATTAAAATCTCAAGATATAGACGACTGGCGAAATCTAACCGAGGCCCTTTCCGTCAATAGACGTAGGAGATGATGAATGGAGAAGTATTGAATTAAAATCTCAAGATATAGACGACTGGCGAAATCTAACCGAGGCCCTTTCCGTCAATAGACGTAGGAGATGATGAATGGAGAAGTATTGAATTAAAATCTCAAGATATAGACGACTGGCGAAATCTAACCGAGGCCCTTTCGTCAATAGACGTAGGAGATGATGAATGGAGAAGTATTGAATTAAAATCTCAAGATATAGACGACTGGCGAAATCTATCAGAGGCCCTTCGCGTCAATAGACGTAGGAGATGATGAATGGAGAAGTATTGAATTAAAATCTCAAGATATAGACGACTGGCGAAATCTAACCGAGGCCCTTTCGTCAATAGACGTAGGAGATGATGAATGGAGAAGTATTGAATTAAAATCTCAAGATATAGACGACTGGCGAAATCTAACCGAGGCCCTTTGCGTCAATAGACGTAGGAGATGATGAATGGAGAAGTATTGAATTAAAATCTCAAGATATAGACGACTGGCGAAATCTAACCGAGGCCCTTTCCGTCAATAGACGTAGGAGATGATGAATGGAGAAGTATTGAATTAAAATCTCAAGATATAGACGACTGGCGAAATCTAACCGAGGCCCTTTCCGTCAATAGACGTAGGAGATGATGAATGGAGAAGTATTGAATTAAAATCTCAAGATATAGACGACTGGCGAAATCTATCAGAGGCCCTTCGCGTCAATAGACGTAGGAGATGATGAATGGAGAAGTATTGAATTAAAATCTCAAGATATAGACGACTGGCGAAATCTAACCGAGGCCCTTTCCGTCAATAGACGTAGGAGATGATGAATGGAGAAGTATTGAATTAAAATCTCAAGATATAGACGACTGGCGAAATCTATCAGAGGCCCTTCACGTCAATAGGCGTAGGAGATGATGAATGGAGAAATATTGAATTAAAATCTCAAGATATAGACGACTGGCGAAATCTAACCGAGGCCCTTTCCGTCAATAGACGTAGGAGATGATGAATGGAGAAGTATTGAATTAAAATCTCAAGATATAGACGACTGGCGAAATCTAACCGAGGCCCTTTGCGTCAATAGACGTAGGAGATGATGAATGGAGAAGTATTGAATTAAAATCTCAAGATATAGACGACTGGCGAAATCTATCAGAGGCCCTTCGTGTCAATAGACGTAGGAGATGATGAATGGAGAAGTATTGAATTAAAATCTCAAGATATAGACGCCTGGCGAAATCTAACCGAGGCCCTTTCCGTCAATAGACGTAGGAGATGATGAATGGAGAAGTATTGAATTAAAATCTCAAGATATAGACGACTGGCGAAATCTAACCGAGGCCCTTTCGTCAATAGACGTAGGAGATGATGAATGGAGAAGTATTGAATTAAAATCTCAAGATATAGACGACTGGCGAAATCTAACCGAGGCCCTTTGCGTCAATAGACGTAGGAGATGATGAATGGAGAAGTATTGAATTAAAATCTCAAGATATAGACGACTGGCGAAATCTAACCGAGGCCCTTTCCGTCAATAGACGTAGGAGATGATGAATGGAGAAGTATTGAATTAAAATCTCAAGATATAGACGACTGGCGAAATCTAACCGAGGCCCTTTGCGTCAATAGACGTAGGAGATGATGAATGGAGAAGTATTGAATTAAAATCTCAAGATATAGACGACTGGCGAAATCTAACCGAGGCCCTTTGCGTCAATAGACGTAGGAGATGATGAATGGAGAAGTATTGAATTAAAATCTCAAGATATAGACGACTGGCGAAATCTAACCGAGGCCCTTTCCGTCAATAGACGTAGGAGATGATGAATGGAGAAGTATTGAATTAAAATCTCAAGATATAGACGACTGGCGAAATCTAACCGAGGCCCTTTGCGTCAATAGACGTAGGAGATGATGAATGGAGAAGTATTGAATTAAAATCTCAAGATATAGACGACTGGCGAAATCTAACCGAGGCCCTTTCCGTCAATAGACGTAGGAGATGATGAATGGAGAAGTATTGAATTAAAATCTCAAGATATAGACGACTGGCGAAATCTAACCGAGGCCCTTTCGTCAATAGACGTAGGAGATGATGAATGGAGAAGTATTGAATTAAAATCTCAAGATATAGACGACTGGCGAAATCTAACCGAGGCCCTTCCGTCAATAGGCGTAGGAGATGATGAATGGAGAAGTATTGAATTAAAATCTCAAGATATAGACGACTGGCGAAATCTAACAGAGGCCCTTCCGTCAATAGACGTAGGAGATGATGAATGGAGAAGTATTGAATTAAAATCTCAAGATATAGACGACTGGCGAAATCTAACCGAGGCCCTTTGCGTCAATAGACGTAGGAGATGATGAATGGAGAAGTATTGAATTAAAATCTCAAGATATAGACGACTGGCGAAATCTAACCGAGGCCCTTTGCGTCAATAGACGTAGGAGATGATGAATGGAGAAGTATTGAATTAAAATCTCAAGATATAGACGACTGGCGAAATCTATCAGAGGCCCTTCACGTCAATAGGCGTAGGAGATGATGAATGGAGAAATATTGAATTAAAATCTCAAGATATAGACGACTGGCGAAATCTAACCGAGGCCCTTTGCGTCAATAGACGTAGGAGATGATGAATGGAGAAGTATTGAATTAAAATCTCAAGATATAGACGACTGGCGAAATCTAACCGAGGCCCTTTGCGTCAATAGACGTAGGAGATGATGAATGGAGAAGTATTGAATTAAAATCTCAAGATATAGACGACTGGCGAAATCTAACCGAGGCCCTTTGCGTCAATAGACGTAGGAGATGATGAATGGAGAAGTATTGAATTAAAATCTCAAGATATAGACGACTGGCGAAATCTAACCGAGGCCCTTTCGTCAATAGACGTAGGAGATGATGAATGGAGAAGTATTGAATTAAAATCTCAAGATATAGACGACTGGCGAAATCTAACCGAGGCCCTTTCCGTCAATAGACGTAGGAGATGATGAATGGAGAAGTATTGAATTAAAATCTCAAGATATAGACGACTGGCGAAATCTAACCGAGGCCCTTCGCGTCAATAGACGTAGGAGATGATGAATGGAGAAGTATTGAATTAAAATCTCAAGATATAGACGACTGGCGAAATCTAACCGAGGCCCTTCGCGTCAATAGACGTAGGAGATGATGAATGGAGAAGTATTGAATTAAAATCTCAAGATATAGACGACTGGCGAAATCTAACCGAGGCCCTTCGCGTCAATAGACGTAGGAGATGATGAATGGAGAAGTATTGAATTAAAATCTCAAGATATAGACGACTGGCGAAATCTAACCGAGGCCCTTCGCGTCAATAGACGTAGGAGATGATGAATGGAGAAGTATTGAATTAAAATCTCAAGATATAGACGACTGGCGAAATCTAACCGAGGCCCTTCGCGTCAATAGACGTAGGAGATGATGAATGGAGAAGTATTGAATTAAAATCTCAAGATATAGACGACTGGCGAAATCTATCCGAGGCCCTTCGCGTCAATAGGCGTAGGAGATGATGAATGGAGAAGTATTGAATTAAAATCTCAAGATATAGACGACTGGCGAAATCTATCAGAGGCCCTTCCGTCAATAGACGTAGGAGATGATGAATGGAGAAGTATTGAATTAAAAGCTCAAGATATAGACGACTGGCGAAATCTAACCGAGGCCCTTTCCGTCAATAGACGTAGGAGATGATGAATGGAGAAGTATTGAATTAAAATCTCAAGATATAGACGACTGGCGAAATCTATCAGAGGCCCTTCGCGTCAATAGGCGTAGGAGATGATGAATGGAGAAGTATTGAATTAAAAGCTCAAGATATAGACGCCTGGCGAAATCTAACCGAGGCCCTTTGCGTCAATAGACGTAGGAGATGATGAATGGAGAAGTATTGAATTAAAAGCTCAAGATATAGACGACTGGCGAAATCTAACCGAGGCCCTTCGCGTCAATAAGCGTAGGAGATGATGAATGGAGAAGTATTGAATTAAAATCTCAAGATATAGACGCCTGGCGAAATCTAACCGAGGCCCTTCGCGTCAATAGAGCGTAGGAGATGATGAATGGAGAAGTATTGAATTAAAATCTCAAGATATAGACGACTGGCGAAATCTAACCGAGGCCCTTCGCGTCAATAACGTAGGAGATATGAATGGAGAAGTATTGAATTAAAAGCTCAAGATATAGACGACTGGCGAAATCTAACCGAGGCCCTTTGCGTCAATAACGTAGGAGATGATGAATGGAGAAGTATTGAATTAAAATCTCAAGATATAGACGACTGGCGAAATCTAACCGAGGCCCTTTGCGTCAATAACGTAGGAGATGATGAATGGAGAAGTATTGAATTAAAATCTCAAGATATAGACGACTGGCGAAATCTAACCGAGGCCCTTGCGTCAATAGGCGTAGGAGATGATGAATGGAGAAGTATTGAATTAAAAGCTCAAGATATAGACGACTGGCGAAATCTAACCGAGGCCCTTGCGTCAATAGGCGTAGGAGATAATGAATGGAGAAGTATTGAATTAAAAGCTCAAGATATAGACGACTGGCGAAATCTAACCGAGGCCCTTGCGTCAATAGGCGTAGGAGATGATGAATGGAGAAGTATTGAATTAAAAGCTCAAGATATAGACGACTGGCGAAATCTAACCGAGGCCCATTGCGTCAATAGGCGTAGGAGATAATGAATGGAGAAGTATTGAATTAAAAGCTCAAGATATAGACGACTGGCGAAATCTAACCGAGGCCCATTGCGTCAATAGGCGTAGGAGATAATGAATGGAGAAGTATTGAATTAAAAGCTCAAGATATAGACGACTGGCGAAATCTAACCGAGGCCCTTGCGTCAATAGGCGTAGGAGATAATGAATGGAGAAGTATTGAATTAAAAGCTCAAGATAGAGACGACTGGCGAAATCTAACCGAGGCCCATTGCGTCAATAGGCGTAGGAGATAATGAATGGAGAAGTATTGAATTAAAAGCTCAAGATATAGACGACTGGCGAAATTTACCGAGGCCCATTGCGTCAATAGGCGTAGGAGATAATGAATGGAGAAGTATTGAATTAAAAGCTCAAGATATAACGACTGGCGAAATTTACCGAGGCCCATTGCGTCAATAGGCGTAGGAGATAATGAATGGAGAAGTATTGAATTAAAAGCTCAAGATATAGACGACTGGCGAAATTTACCGAGGCCCATTGCGTCAATAGGCGTAGGAGATAATGAATGGAGAAGTACTGAATTAAAAGCTCAAGATATAGACGACTGGCGAAATCTAACCGAGGCCCATTGCGTCAATAGGCGTAGAGATAATGAATGGAGAAGTACTGAATTAAAAGCTCAAGATAGAGACGACTGGCGAAATTTACCGAGGCCCATTGCGTCAATAGGCGTAGGAGATAATGAATGGAGAAGTACTGAATTAAAAGCTCAAGATAGAGACGACTGGCGAAATTTACCGAGGCCCATTGCGTCAATAGGCGTAGGAGATAATGAATGGAGAAGTACTGAATTAAAAGCTCAAGATAGAGACGACTGGCGAAATCTAACCGAGGCCCATAGCGTCAATAGGCGTAGGAGATAATGAATGGAGAAGTACTGAATTAAAAGCTCAAGATATAGACGACTGGCGAAATCTAACCGAGGCCCATTGCGTCAATAGGCGTAGGAGATAATGAATGGAGAAGTATTGAATTAAAAGCTCAAGATATAGACGACTGGCGAAATCTAACCGAGGCCCATTGCGTCAATAGGCGTAGGAGATAATGAATGGAGAAGTATTGAATTAAAAGCTCAAGATATAGACGACTGGCGAAATCTAACCGAGGCCCATTGCGTCAATAGGCGTAGGAGATAATGAATGGAGAAGTATTGAATTAAAAGCTCAAGATATAGACGACTGGCGAAATCTAACCGAGGCCCATTGCGTCAATAGGCGTAGGAGATAATGAATGGAGAAGTACTGAATTAAAAGCTCAAGATATAGACGACTGGCGAAATTTACCGAGGCCCTTTGCGTCAATAGGCGTAGGAGATAATGAATGGAGAAGTACTGAATTAAAAGCTCAAGATAGAGACGACTGGCGAAATCTAACCGAGGCCCATTGCGTTAATAGGCGTAGGAGATAATGAATGGAGAAGTATTGAATTAAAAGCTCAAGATAGAGACGACTGGCGAAATTTACCGAGGCCCATTGCGTCAATAGGCGTAGGAGATAATGAATGGAGAAGTACTGAATTAAAAGCTCAAGATATAGACGACTGGCGAAATTTACCGAGGCCCATTGCGTCAATAGGCGTAGGAGATAATGAATGGAGAAGTACTGAATTAAAAGCTCAAGATATAGACGACTGGCGAAATCTAACCGAGGCCCATTGCGTCAATAGGCGTAGGAGATAATGAATGGAGAAGTATTGAATTAAAAGCTCAAGATATAGACGACTGGCGAAATTTACCGAGGCCCATTGCGTCAATAGGCGTAGGAGATAATGAATGGAGAAGTACTGAATTAAAAGCTCAAGATAGAGACGACTGGCGAAATCTAACCGAGGCCCATTGCGTCAATAGGCGTAGGAGATAATGAATGGAGAAGTATTGAATTAAAAGCTCAAGATAGAGACGACTGGCGAAATTTACCGAGGCCCATTGCGTCAATAGGCGTAGGAGATAATGAATGGAGAAGTATTGAATTAAAAGCTCAAGATATAGACGACTGGCGAAATTTACCGAGGCCCATTGCGTCAATAAGCGTAGGAGATAATGAATGGAGAAGTACTGAATTAAAAGCTCAAGATATAGACGACTGGCGAAATCTAACCGAGGCCCTTTGCGTCAATAAGCGTAGGAGATAATGAATGGAGAAGTATTGAATTAAAAGCTCAAGATAGAGACGACTGGCGAAATTTACCGAGGCCCATTACGTCAATAGGCGTAGGAGATAATGAATGGAGAAGTATTGAATTAAAAGCTCAAGATATAGACGACTGGCGAAATCTAACCGAGGCCCTTTGCATCAATAGGCGTAGGAGGAGATGAAGATGATGATAAAAAAAGTACATTTTTCCTCTTATATTTGAAACGTCGTCCTCGGTCTCTCATATCTTAAACAAGACGCTGTGTCACTCAATGACACGTTCGTTTAGAAACACACCTCACGAAAGGCTAAATATTAGCACCCAAATTCATTAAACTCTTTGCGCTCTCTCTCTCTCTCTCTCTCTCTCTCTCTCTCTCTCTCTCTCTCTCTCTCATATCTTCGATAGTCACTTCCATTCTAAAATTTACATATATCCCTCCCCATTATTTCGCCTTCATCTACCAACCCTCCAAAGTACTAATTTAATTAACATAACACAGAAGTAACTGTTAACATATTTCCATTTGAAAAGATTACTACAAGAATAAATTGCTCATTAATTCTAATCTTCCTATTTAATGGCCACTGTAACAATTTCTTTATCTCCCTAACTTTCCTCATAAAATTTACACAAAAAAAGTTTTTTTCTTTCATTTGCCAACTACCTGCTCTTTTTTTCTATCTCAAGTCTTCCCCTTGTAAAACTACACACCCATTAAAATTAAGGACATTTTTCTCATGGCAATTCAGATAAGAAATAGAAAATAATCTTTCAATAAGAAATATATATATATTTATATATATATAATATACATATAATATATATATAATATATATAATATATATACAGTATATTTATGTACATATATATATATATATTATAATGTCATAATTACATATATATATACACACACACATATATATATATATTATAATGTCATAATTACATATATATATATACACACACACACACACACACACATATATATATATATATATATATATGCATAAAGATTTGAGTCTTTATTCGACGGCACAATACAAATACGAGAAAAAATAAGATACTTATGTAAAGTAAACGATCAGGAACTTTTTTTTTTTATTAAGACTACCTCAGGACCCTTAGTCTTGCAAATGCCATTAACTCTCCTAATATTTCCAATATATTCTATTTATCTGACATTAAATATTTTTTTACAATTTGTTCTATCTAATCACAGATTTTTATTTTTTTTTTTTTTGGATGATGAAACGTAAACATATAATTCCCTATCAT
>NC_090737.1:8675312-8677812 GCF_036898095.1 Palaemon carinicauda
AAATATACAAGTCAAATCTTATCACATTTTATTTAAACATGTATAGGTTCGGAACAGGATAATTAGTAATGAAAATATCATTTCGTGTAATTTACACGGGTTCCGATAGTCTATAGCAAAGGCAGAGAGAGTACAAACTAGGGTACAAAATTTAATTGAAAATTTGACAGAAACCTTGACCTACATTAAAAGAAAAAGAAGATATACATTACACTATTGTTTCATACTACAAACAGTAAACTAAATACATTTGAGGCTAGACATGGATGACTGATGCCTAAAATAAAAAAATTTAGGCAAATTTCCATTATTTGATAATTTCTAATAAAACAAAGCCCTGTAAGACGAGGTAAATCATGATGTACAGATTATATTCAGGGTTGAATTAAGCACTGAATAAAATATATATATATATATATATATATATATATATATATATATATATTTATATACATAAAGTACACATATACAGCACTGAATAAAAATGCATATATAATTTGTGTGTGTGTATATATATATATATATATATATATATATATATATATATATATATATATATATATATATATATATATATATATATATATATATACACACACTAATAATCAAATTACAACTTCAAGCAGATCTGAATAAATTTTCAAGAATTTTATTTCTATAATTTTGGCTATTTCCGGTGTCTAACCAAGATTCTAACTGATGTATTAAAATGTACTCCCCCAATATCCAACGTCTACAAGACATTATATAAACGTTATTAATAATTCAAGATGTCAAATTTAGAAATCGAAAGTAACTTTAATACTGGCTGGTTGAGCAATATGGAGAATATGTGACTCCCACTAAATTATTATTATTAATATTATTATTATTACTATTATTATTATTATTATTATTATTATTATTATTATTATTATTATTATTATTACTTGCTAAGCTACAACCTTAGTTGGAAAAGCAAGATGCTATAAGCCCAGGGGCCCCAAAAGGGAAAATAGCCCAGTGAGGAAAGGAAACATGAAAAAATAATATATTTTAAGAACAATGACATTTAAATAAATATTTCCTATATAAACTATGAAAACTTTAACAAAATGAGAGGAAGAGAAACGAGATAGAATAGTGTGCCCAAGTGTACCCTCAAACAAGAGAACTCTAACCCAAGAGAGCGGAAGACCATGGTACAGAGGCTATGGCACTACCCAAGACTAGAGAACAATGGTTTGATTTTGGAGTCTCCTTCTTCTAGAAGAGCTGTTTTACCATAGCTAAAGTGTCTCTTCTACCCTTAAAAACTGAAGGAAAACTGAAGAAATACATATTATTAGCTGAGAGCTATTCGTCGATAGTGCTTACAGATTTTCAATTAAAAAGACCACTGTTGAAAAGTGGTCTTTTGAAAAATATGGGAAAAGATTAACATTTAAACCCAAGAAATCTATAATTGTTCAGTGGGTGCTTTCCTCTTGGTAAGGGTAGAAGAGACTCTTTAGCTATGGTAAGCAGCTCTTCTAGGAGAAGGACACTCCAAAATCAAACCATTGTTCTCTAGTTTTGGGTAGTGCCATAGCCTCTGTACCATGCTCTTCCACTGTCTTGGGTTAGAGTTCTCTTGCTTGAGGGTACACTCGGGCAAACAATTCTATCTTATTTCTCTTCCTCTTGTTTTGTTAAAGTTTTCATACTTGATTTAGGAGATATTTATTTTAATGTTACTGTTCTTAAAATGTTCTATTTTTCCTTGTTTCCTTTCCTCACTGGGCTATTTTCCCTGTTGGAGCTCCTAGACATCATTCTGCTTTTCCAACTAGGGTTGTAGCTTAGCAATTAATAATAATAATAATAATAATAATAATAATGATAAAAATAATAACAATAATAATAATAATAATAGAGTTCTTTACTTTTCACTAATCATTTTTTTTCCAAAACTGTGCAATGGTCATATTCATAATCTTTAACCACCTATCCACCAAAGTTTAATGTAACCAAAAAAATATAGTTTCACTGATTTTGATCCAGCTTGTTCATATGATAAGAACTACCCCTTAAGATTAACATCTAGAATGCTATCAGACGTCATCATGTCTAGACAGTTATAAACATTTCATATGTAGTCAATTTTCAAAAAATAAAGCTGAACAATATCGGTAAATAAAATGTAGTTGATATTTGCAACATAGTTCTTTTAATCTCAGGATATGAAAAGCATTTTCAAAACTTATGACATATGAAAAGAACAAAATAAAAGAGTAAAATATAATTATCACTTTTGATATTCACTGAAAACAAACACTCGGAAAAAAACAATTTCCAGTGAAATACTTCAATCTGAAAAAATGCAATTTCCAGTGAAATACTTCAATCTGGAAAAATGTAATTTCCAGTGAAATACTTCAATCTGGAAAAATACAATTTCCAGTGAAATACTTCAATCCGGAAAAATGTAATTTCCAGTGAAATATTTCAATCTGGAAAAATGCAATTCCCAATGAAATAC
>NC_090737.1:8682812-8690312 GCF_036898095.1 Palaemon carinicauda
GTCACTGTCCCTTGCCTCTGCCATTCATGAGCAGCCTTTAAACCTTTAAATGGGGAACGTCTGCACGTGCCTCATATAATTATATGGGACAGAATTAATTTTCAAACATTCCTCGGTCATATTAATCAAACGGTAGTTGATGGGAATATTATTGGAGTCTTTCAGATACGCCATTCAATTTTATGTATCCCCCTCCCCCCACCCCCCCACCCCCACCCCCAAAAAAATACCTATTCAAGTTTGCTCTTGTCCAATGAACTAGTAAGATTTCCATTGATTATTATTATTTTTTTTTTTTTTTGGCACGTTACGAATTATAACCCTTTATCTAGTTTAGTTGCCCCTTTGATAATTGTTATATGTATCTACGTGATAAGGAACAATACTCAAAAATAAAACAAACTGAAACGATACATGTGGAAAATATTTATAAAATATAAAACACAAACAGTTACTTTGATATACGTGAAACAAGTGTAAATACCTTGTTAGGCTTGGTTGGACATAGTTATCTATGAATAAAAGTGTTTCAGAGAGATAATAGTCTTATCTAAGATTTAATTTCAAAATTTTCTGAGAACCAAAATTAAAAATCTTATATAAAACACAAGATGCAAAGAGGGAATCAGAACAGCATGAAACTCCAAGCTACATTTCTTCAGCTAAACCGTATACTCCCATTTCCCTAAATTCCTGCTCCTTCCAACGTTTCATTGAATAAGGGACCCAAGAATCTGCGACGAAGAGGAAAGAATATGAAAACATTAGAGTTCAGGGACACCCGAGAAAATGAATACAAAGACAATATAAAACTTAAATTTCAGTGACGGAGGAATATGGTTCTGATTTATCTTTAAAAATTAAATACATAGAATTTTAACTTATCATTAAATAAGGCACTCAAGAATATGCGACGAAGAGGAAAGAATATGGATACATGAGAGTTCAGGGACACCCGAGAAAATGAATATGAAGAAAATATAGAACTTAAATTTCAGTGACGGAGGAATATGGTTCTGATGTATCTTTAAAAATCAAATACAAAGAATCTTAACTTATCATTAAATAAGGGACTCAAGAATATGCGACGAAGAGGAAAGATTATGAAAACATAAAAGTTCAAGGACACCCGGGAAAATGAAAATGAGCAAAATATAACAAAACTTAAATTCGAGTGATGGAGGAATGTCGTTCTGATTTATCTTTAAAACTAACTAAAAATAACTTTAGTGTACGCAATAGTTTTTCTAAACGATTTTGATAATTGGTTGTTAATTTGCACACCTTTTAAAAAAAAAAGAGTAATATTTACTTAATCTTTACGAAGTTTTACGGTTTTATAAACTGATTAATTCAATACATTTACTATTCTGAATCAATTCTGATGATGAGTTATTAACATGCACACCTTTGAAAAAAAAGATGTATTCACTTAAGAAACGAATTGCATTCGATAAATGGGGAGAAAACAGCAAATCACTCTTATATCAAAATTACAACAATTGTAGTGATCTTCGAATATGTCAATTTTGACTTCCTATCTACATTTAAAGTTTTTATACTCGACTGGTTATCAGTTTGATCTAGATAAGAAAATCTCTCTCTCTCTCTCTCTCTCTCTCTCTCTCTCTCTCTCCCCTGAGAGAAAAACCTCAAACTCAGCCACCCTATTCAATAGGCCTGACTTGTCATCACCCAAATTGAAAGTCCTATTTGCCTTTTTTTTTTCCTTCCCTGAAGATCTTCCATATCATAGGAAAACACTCACCGCTTGGGAGTTTTTTTTTCTTCTTTTTGGGGACGGGAGGATGCCGAGGTCTTTAAAGGAGATGGGGGCCAGGTCCATAGGGTAGGGGGTAGGGGCCACGGTACCCTGGCAAGAGAGGGCAAAGAGATTGGATGGCGGTTTGGAGATCTTCTTAGAACGCTTACCGATGCCTGGGAGAAATTGCCCATGCATGATTAACCTACACATACATACACATGCACGTTCGTACTGTTCAAAAACGAGAGAGAGAGAGAGAGAGAGGAGAGAGAGAGAGAGAGAGAGAGAGAGAGAGAGAGAGAGAGAGAGAGAGAGAATTGGTTTTTCTGAAAAAGGGTAAAGACAATATGTTGAATAGGGTAAAGATAATTTTGTTCTGTTCATCATAAAATATGTAAAATGTATAGGTCCCTTGCCCAGAAAAGATTAATATGTAAAATGAAATCAAATGATACATAATTACCTGATACTAAATGAAAAAGTACTCATAAAACTAGGAGGGCATTAACTCATCCAAGGATGAGCAACACAGCCCATAAAGATCCCTTATCCCCAAAAGATTAATACGCAAAATGAGATCAAATGATATATAATTACCAGATACTAAATGAAAAGTACTCCTAAAACTGGCACATTAAGTCATCCAAGGATGAGCAACCCAGCCCAAAAAGGTCCCTTACCCACAAAAGATGCATTTCTATCTCTCCCAAACTTATTCAATTGTTGCTATCCAGGACACACATTCCTGGGTACAATTTTCTCAAAATCCTGACATATTTTGCTTAGGTTATCATGTAAATAAACAGACGTTCAAAACGCAAGCACAAATAAAACTAGAGGGACAGTCAATAGAGAGCGTGCCTTCGCCAAGCACAGCAGACTCATTTTGCTCTAATTCCACTGTGCACTTGTACTTAGATTTAGCCACCAACTTTCGTTGAAATTGCTTAAGTAGCTTTTACGTAATGTTAATCTCAAAGAAAAAAATTACTAACAAATTTTTGCCATTTACTTAAAATTTAGATTATTTTCAGTGTACTGCTAAGTACTTTTACTTCGATGTACTTTATCCAAAATGATACAGACTCATCCTTGGGTTATACATGACTACCAAGTTTGACAAAATCGGTACGCTAGTTTTTGTGTAAAGTTGCTCACAAAAAACAAAGAATCAAATACTCTTAGAAACAGACAGGGTTGAATATATATCATTCGTGAAATCTTCGATTTATGATTATGAATGGCAATATTCTTAGTTTCAATGGATTTCCACCACCACTGTTCTGCCCTTAGCAATTTTTTAACAACTATTAACGTTTAGTCCAGTGGCGGACGAAACTGTTGAGGATATCTACATATTATTATTATTATTATTATTATTATTATTATTATTACTTGCTAAGCTACAACCCTATTTGGAAATGCAGTATGCTATAAGCCCAGGGGCTCCAACAGAGAAAATAGCCCAGTGAGGAAAGGAAACAAGGAAAAATAAAAATTTTAAGAAGAGTAACATTAAAATAAATATCTCCTATACAAACTATAAAAACGTGAACAAAACAAGAGGAAGAGAAACAAGACAGAACAGCGTGCCCGAGTGTACCCTCAAGTCCTTATGTGGACTACCATACAGTAAGTTATCTTCGTGCTAAGGAAGATTACATCCGTAATACAGGAACTTTACTCATACATCCCTATGCACCACCCTTAGTAATATGTTAGAACTTGGTGTAACTGCAACACCATGGGAAAAGTTGTGGTTTAAGGGTTGTTGTGGCCTGATTGGTAACGTCCCTGCTTGGTGTTTGCCAGACGGGGGTTCGAATCCCGCTCAGACTCGTTAGTGCCATTTGCAACCTTATCTTTGTGAGCTAAGGATGGGGGGTTTGGGGAGCCTATAGGTCTATCTGCTGAGTCATCAGCAGCCACTGCCTGGCCCTCCCTGGTTCTGGCTTGTTTGGAGAGGAGGCTTGGGCGCTGATCATAGAATATATGGTCAGTCTCTAGGGCATTGTCCTGCTTGCTAGGGCGATGTCACTATCCCTTGCCTCTGCCATTCATGAGTAACCTTTTAAAACCTTTAAGAGAAGATCAGAATGCTCCCCCGTACTCGACACCTCTACATCCAATTAGTAATTGCTCTTTGAGGTTTTTTTAAGAGTCTTTCGCTGAGGGCTATCGGAGATTAAACGGAACGAAAAAAACGGAAACTTCCCTTGGGGGGGGGAAAGAAAAAAATAAAATCCTAAAATGAAAGAATGAACTTCCCTTGGGAAAAGAAAAAAAACGAGCCTAAAATGAAAGAATGTGTTTTGACAGCGGTGTCACAAAAGGGAAGACGAGAGAACTAGAAAGAAATAAAAGTAATGTAAATATTAGGAAATAAATCTATTTACGAAACGGATGCATGTAAGATTGCAATTACACGTTTGGTTAAAACATTAAATCCAACGAAGTATATTGATTGTCATCAATATTGAAATAAACAGTGATAAGCCTTATCTTATTTTACTAAAGATATCCAGTTGCCTTCTTGAAGTAATAATTATCGTTAATTAAGAGGTAATATTTGGTTACATATTCTTGCAACAGAATTAACAATTTGTATGGACTGCATGTCATTAGCAAACATTTCAATTTTATTATTATTACTACTATTATTATTATTAGTATTATTATTATTATCATTATTATCATTATTACTTGCTAAGCTACAACCCTAGTTGGAAAAGCGCGATGCTATAAGTCCACGGGCTCCAACAGGGAAAATAGCCCAGTGAGGAAAGGAAACAAGGAAAAATAGAATATCTTAACGGTAACAACATTAACATAAATATTTCCTAAATAAACTATAAAAACTTTAACAAATCAAAAGGAAGAAAAATATGTTAGAATAGTGTCCCCAATTGTACCCTCAAGCAAGAGAACTCTAACCCAAGACAGTGGAAAACCATGGTACAGAGGCTATGGCACTACCCAACACTAGAGAACGATGTTTTGATTTTGTTGTGTCTTTCTCCTAGAAGAGCTGCTTGCCATAGCTGAAGAGTCACTTCTACTTTAACCAAGATGAAAGTAGCCACTGAACAATTACAGTGCAGTAGTTAACCCCTTGGGTGAAGAAGAATTGTTTGTTGTTGTTGATGTTGTTGATCTTGTTGCTGTTGTTGTTTTAGCTATTGAAAATTTCAGGCTAATTTCACCCGGACGTAAAATAAATATATATCTTTTAAGCAAAACAAAACTATCATCCCTTTTGCGACATCCCTTCGCAAAAACTCATCTTTCTAATTTGCGCTCGTCTTTGCAAGTGAACTTTTCATATTTCAAGGCGGCTCATCATTAATAGCCCTCAGCGAGAGACTCATAAAAAAAACCTCAAAGGACAACCACTAATTGGGTGCAGAGGTGTCGGGTCCAGGGGAGCGGTCCGATCTTCTCCTCTTAAACCACAAGTAATATTCCAATATCCTACAACTTTTCCCATGATGTTGCTCCAACTTCCAACCTATTAATAAGCGCCGCGCAAAGGAATTTATGAGTGAAGTGCTTGCATATTGGAGTTTTTTTTTTTTTTTTTTTTGAGGGGGGGATTGCCATGTAGAATTTTATTACTTTTACATTTTACGCTTGTTTGGGGTACAAATGGTAAGAACCTGTATAATAATAACTTCTTACAAATTGTTAATTATTGGACATTTTATTCCTCACTGATTCGATGTATACCCTGTTCGAAGTATCTTTGTGCATGATGGAATTGACGTTCCCATATCTGGAATCCGTTGAAGGAACCATGCTCTATGAATACTGCCCCCAGAAGAAAAAAAAAAAAAAAAAACACACACACACACACACACGCACAGAGTTGCTTGATTATCGAAGTACGGTTGCAACACCCATACCCTGGCGTGGCAGGTAATAAAGGGGGCCATATGCATCACGCATTTAGTTTATTTTGCTAATACTTCGTGGCCAAACCCAAAAACTTTCAACTTAGCTGATCACTGTCTTGGGCTGGTACTATCTTACATAGAGCCCTCCATTACCACCAATCTTGGTCCATTACACTTTACCTTAAAAATCAGAGTTTTCATAAAATATTACATATATATGAGAAAGAAATATTTTTCTAATACCTGGCAAAATGAACTTTATAATGAAAATGAAACAATAACTTAGCCATAAACGAAAATATGCAAGGACTATGTTGGTTAATAAATACAAAGAACTGCATTACCGGATACAACCCAAGCAAGATATCCGGATGGATTATGTGGGACCGAGGCCTTGCAACAGACCCTAGGACCTATAGTCCATTTCTTTTAGCGATGCATATTTGCACCGACTCGCGGCGGTGCCCTTTTAGCTCGGAAAAGTTTCCTGATCGCTGATTGGTTAGAATTATCTTGTCCAACCAATCAGCGATCAGGAAACTTTTCCGAGCTAAAAGAGCACCGCTGCGAGTCGGTGCAAATATGAATCGCTAAAAGAAATGGACTATAAATGTGAAATGAGATAAATTAAGGCCCGATACGCTAAAAACTAGGACGAAAAAAAGAAATCGAGCTAACGATTTTCCCTCATTGTCAATCAAAGCCAGCAATTTTAGCCATGGTTCAGCAACTTTTGATCCAGTGACAAATGATTTGATCTCTCGGTTTGCTGAACTCAAAAGTTCGTCTCGGCAGTTTTGGGAATTGAATTTTTGGCATAATACGATTTCGTTTCACGGTCACGTGATAAGCACGTGTACTCGGCGGACCCTGCATATCAATTATTGATCAATGTGATAGACGCTTTTTAAAGATTTGTATTAAATTATTTGTTTCACTGATTTTTTATTCGATATTCTGTTAAAAAACTGCTATATGGTCTAACACAGTTCTGTCCATCGCATTTTTTATTCATATGAACTTAATTCTAGAACTATGTACAGTTGGACACAGGAGTTTCTGGTACAGCTCACTCTGAGAAAGTGCTCCCTCTTACACCCTTACTGTGCAGCGAGATCCTGCATTTAGCCCCACCCACCACCTTTGCTATCTCTCGCTACAGAGTCCGGTTACTTGCTATATAGTAAGTATGTGACAGGATACATTACCTCATAAGTGAGATGTGCCAAGAATCCCTGCGTCCAACTGTGAATACCTAAAAGAGTAGGGTTATGGTAGCCTATAGGAAACATCCTTGCCTGGCGATAGCCAGACTGCGGTTCGAGTCGCGCTCAAGCTCGATAGTTTCTTATAGTGACAGCAACCTCACCATCCTTGAGAGCTAAGGGTAAAGGTTTAGGAAGAGCCTATAGGACTACCTGCAGAGTCATCGGCAGCCATTGCCTGGACGCAGCCTGGTCGTAGCTCGGCCCTGATCATATGGATATATGGTCAGTCTCTAGGGCAATGTCTCCAGGGCAATCTCCTGCTAGCTAGGATATTATCACTGTCGTTTACATTTGCCATTCACGAGTGGTCTTTAAACCGTATATGAATGCAAGCACAGATTTGTGGTGGCCGATGTGGTAACGTCCCTGACTGGTGAACGCCAGACTAGGGTTCGAGTCCCCTTCAAACTCGTTAGTTTCTTTGGTCGCTGTAACCTCACAATTGTTGTGGGTTAAGGATGCGGTGTTTAGGGGAGCCTATAGGTCTATCTGTGGAGTCATCAGCAGCCATTGCCTGGCCCTCCTTGGTCCTAGCTTATGTGGAGAGGGGGCTTGGGTGCTGATCATATATATA
>NC_090737.1:8695312-8700312 GCF_036898095.1 Palaemon carinicauda
AACATGGCCAATGATAGCACTAAAATCAAGGGCAATCATACGAACTACCTGGCCACAATCAAGGGATTTTTGTACAGCACTGGAAAGTGCAAGAAGGACATCACATGCACAAAGGCCACATAGACGTTTTCCTATAGGACGTTAAATTTTAAGATAATATGGGAATTACGGACATTGGGCGGTAATCAGCAGGGCTAGAACTACCACAAACACATGTGCCTAATGAAGTAACATTGCCAATTCTCTAACAAGTGCAAAAGGAACCTCCTATTGAAAACATGCGAAAAATTACAGAAAACTAACAGCTAAGAAATCAGCAATTTTCTTTATTAAAAACAATAGAAAAGGCCATTTGGGTCTACACCTGAATAAGCAACAAGGTCAATCAAGACTTGTTTTAATTTCACAGGATCAAAAAGCTAAAATCGTTAGTTTAGCCTCAGGGAAGCAGGAATGAGGATTATGGAGTTACTCATTACTCTATTTACTGTCAAACACTTCAGCCAAAAGGGTTGCTTATTTCTTTGGATGGTGAGTGACAGAGTCGTCTGATTTAAATCCAAAAGGGTTGCTTATTTCTTTGGATGGTGAGTGACAGAGTCGTCTGATTTAAATCCAAAAGGGTTGCTTATTTCTTTGGATGGTGAGTGACAGAGTCGTCTGATTTAAATAAGTAGCTTTTTTATTATTATTAAAAACACAGGAAAAAGTATGTTTTAATTTCACATGATCAAAAAGCTAAACTAGTTAATTTAGCCTCAGGAAAACAGGAATGAGGACGGTGAGTGACGGAGTCGTCTGATTTAAATCCAAAAGGGTTGCTTATTTCTTTGGATGGTGAGTGACAGAGTCGTCTGATTTAAATCCAAAAGGGTTGCTTATTTCTTTGGATGGTGAGTGACAGAGTCGTCTGATTTAAATAAGTAGCTTTTTTATTATTATTAAAAACACAGGAAAAAGTATGTTTTAATTTCACATGATCAAAAAGCTAAACTAGTTAATTTAGCCTCAGGAAAACAGGAATGAGGACGGTGAGTGACGGAGTCGTCTGATTTAAATAAGTAGTAGAGGAACTGTTAAGTCTTCACCAAAGAGTGCAGTTTTAAGGGTAGCCAACCACTTATGTTCCTGGGTTGCAACAGAAAGGGTTTCTTTTCTGTTATATTTTCATTTCTATTGCATAAATCTAGATGAATAGAATCTGTATAGTCCCGTAAGACGTGAATTGTGAATAATTCCTCTTCAATCAAAACATTATGAGAAAAAGAACTTTCCTGTGTCAGTTAATTTAAATTTGTGTACAACGGCAACAACGACTATGCCTATAAAATATGACGACACAATTGCAAGAAAACAGAAAACTATATATGCAACAAAAAATGTATATAACAATTTTGAAGAAGCAAATGTCAGAAAATAATGAAAACTGACGTATTCTTTTATATTCATAAATCAAAACACGAAAACTTAATATTTCGGATTTTTTTTTTCTTTTGGGATTACATCCCAAATAACAGAGAAAAGGGGCGGTCCCTTTCATTAATATTTCTGACTACAGTGCACCGGCATTTCAGTTCGTTTAGAAATTAGTTTTTGAAAACGTATCGTCATTAAAAAACCATTGGATTTAGCCAACTTTAGGGTTGTGGTGGTTTATGTGGTAACGTCACTGACTGGTGAACGTCAGACTGGGGCTCGAGTCCCTCTTAAAATCGTTAGTTTCTTTGGCTGATGCAACCTCACCATCCTTGTGAGCTAAGGATGGGGAGGTTGGGGGAGCCTAAAGGTCTATCTGCTGAGTCATTAGCAGCCATTGCCTGGACCTCCTTGGTCCTACCTTATATGGAGGGGGAGGGGGGCTTGGACGCTGATCATATTTACTGTATATATGGTCAGTCTATAGCGCATTGTCTAACTTGATCGGGCAATGTCAATGTCCCTTGCCTCTGCCATTCATGAGCGGCCTTTAAACTTTTAAACCCAAAAGATTTTATTTCTAACATACCTTTGGGAATATACTTTGCCCATACTTAGGCACTAGAAGAGTTGGAAGACCCAGGTCAACATGGCTGAGGACTATGAAATGCGAAATATATGGTAAATGGAGAAGTATTGAATTAAAAGCTCAAGATAGAGACGACTGGCGAAATCTAACCGAGGACCTTTGCGTCAATAGGCGTAGGAGGAGATGATGATGATGATGTTTAAAAGGCTCTTCTGCCATCTGAAGTAACTATTGAACGAATAAAATCAAATCTGGACGAATTACATAATAAACTGGTATGTTATAGTTTAAGGAGTAAGCAAAGTTATTTGAAATAAAGAACGAAAAGTGCATCTCATAAATCATATCTTAACTTGAAGAATACACTCACCTTTTACTTTTATATTTACTTATGATAATAGGAAGTGTTAGAAAAAAAGTAAGAGCAATCGTTGATATTATTATTATTATTATTATTATTATTATTATTATTATTATTATTATTATTATTATTACTTGCTAAGCTACAACCCTAGTGGCAGAAGCAAGACGCTATAAGCCCACAGGCTCCAACGGGGAAAATAGCCCAGTGAGGAAAGGAAACAAGGAATAATAAAAAATATTTTAAAAACAGTTACATCATTAAAATGAATATTTCCTATATAAACTATAAAAACTTTAACAAAACCAGAGGAAGAGAAACAAGACAGAACAGCGTGCCCGAGTGTACCCTTAAGCAAGAGAACTCTAACCCAAGACAGTGGCACACCATGGATAATATTTTATTATTATTATTATTATTATTAAATGCTAAGCTACAACCCTAGTTGGAAAAGCAGGATGCTATACGCCCAGGGGCCCCAACAGGGAAAATAATTCCAGTGAGGAAAGGAAACAAGGAAAAATTTAAAATATTCTAAAAACAGCAACAACATTAAAATAAATATTTCCTATATAAACTATAAAAAGTTCCACAAAACCAGAAGAAGAGAAACAAGACAGAACAGCGTGCCCGAGTGTACCCTTAAGCAAGAGAACTCTAACCCAAGACAGTGGAAGACGATGATGTTTTATAATATTTTACTGTTAGTATTATTATCATTATTATTATTAAATGCTAAGCTACAACCCTAGTTGGAAAAGCAGGATGCTATACGCCCAGGGGCCCCAACAGGGAAAATAGCCCAGTGAGGAAAGGAAATAAAATAAAATATTTTAAGTATAGTAATAACATTAAAATAAATATTTCCTATAAAAACTATAAAAACTAACAAAACAAGAGGAAGAGAAACTAGATAGAAGTGTCCCCGACTGTTAATGCCAACTGAATTTTATTTTCCATAAGTCATTTATAGTCTGGAAAGTGAAGCATCCCACAAGCATGGAAGAAAAATAAACACATAACAAAGAGAAAATCATAACAAACTGGGAAGAACACAAACCAGAGACATTTCAATACCTCAGATGTGACAAGCAAAACAAGAACTGGTCAAAATGATCGACACCGAGGTTGGCAATTTTTACAAAGTACATGAAGAGGTACAAAGTGAGAAAGCTAGTTCAGACGGGTCAAGCCAGGTCGAGAAGCTTGTAACGTCAATGTTCTTTACATTATTAATAAAACCAACATTTACAGAAAGCCCAAGCTAGCATCAAGATGCTATCATAGAAAACAGCCCAATTAGAAGACTTATGGCTATTATTATTATTATTATTACTATTATTATTATTATTATTACTAGCTAAGCTACAACTCTAGTTCAAAAAGCAAGATGCTATTTATTATTATTATTATTATTATTATTATTATTATTATTAATATTATTATTTCTTGCTAATCTACAAACCTAGTTGGAAAAGCAAGATGCTATAAGCCTAAGGGCTCCAACAGGGAAAAATAGCCCAGTGAGGAAAGGAATAATAATAATAATAATAATAATAATAATAATCTATATATTCTACATAAAAAAACATATTTAAAAGATAAAATTACGTATTTCGGATCCAATAATAATAGAAGACTTCCCGGGTTACGTTATCCCTCTTAAAAAACAACAGCAGAAATATGATGTATAACACACTGCCTAATTCTAAGAAACATGTTCTGACGAGGTATTGAAATATCGACTCAATTCTCTCAACTTTCATCTTTTAGTCTGAGTTTGAACTTGTGTACAATGAAAACAGTGTCCAGCCTGTCTCCATCAACTAAGGTCCAACAATAACAAGACAACTGAAACAAAGAAACGACCAGAGGGACGCAGATAACAAGGACATAAAAGCAGACAAATTGTTTATTCTACCTTGGCGGATCAGACAAAGCAAAACCGTCCACTTGCACTTTTTTCCAGAGGACAATTCCCTTTAGGACAGTTCTAAATCAAACCATTGTTCTCTAGTCTTGGGTAGTGTCATAGCCTCTGTACCATGGTCTTCCACTGTCATGGGTTAGAGTTCTCTTGCTTGAGGGTACACTCTGTCTTAATTCTCTTCCTCTTGTTTTCTTAAATTTTTTAAGGTTTATATAGGAAATATTTATTTTAATGTTGTTACTCTTCTTAAAATATTTTATTTTTCCTTATTTCCTTTCCTCACTGGGCTATTTTCCCTGTTGGAGCCTCTGGGCTTATAGCATCCTGCTTTCCAAACTAGGGTTGTAGCTTAACAAGTAATAATAATAATAATAATAATAATAATAATAATAATAATAATAATAATAATAATACCTCACAAGACTTGAAAAGACTAAATTGTATGCCCAAACAGCAATGTACTGATACATGGATTACTGCATTAAACTTTCCATTTTCAAAATTACCTTGTGATATTTGTAATCAAGTTTAAGGAAAAAATCACGCATAAATTCTTATTCAGGCGTAAACAATGTAGCACCAAATTAACAAAACACAAAACAGCTCATAAAAAGATAATACACATATCAAAACTGATTTTTTTTTTGGAGGGGGGGGGAGAGGCGGTAAACTACAGTATGCATATTTGGTAAAACACTATATCC
>NC_090737.1:8703326-8705826 GCF_036898095.1 Palaemon carinicauda
TCACGCATGTAAAAAATCCCTTTAAAAAAAGGCTCACGAATTTTAAACATTGCTTTCTATCCTACAGGGAAAATAGCCAGTGAGGAAAGGAAACAAGGAAAAATAAAATATTTTAAGAACAGTATCAAATAAAAAGAAAACTTTCTAGTTAAGAATTTAAAAGATAATCCTTACGCTTCCGATGTATTCTTATCGTAAATATGTATATAGGTAAGAATGAAACATGAATGAACTCTATCAAAATTAAGCCTACAGGAACCTATACGTCTTCTTTTCATTAATTTTACGGTAAAGATATGAAAATATACAAATACAGAAACACTATAATGTTAGATTTCTCTTGCTTGAGGGTACACTCGAGCACACCATTCTATCTTACTTGTCTTCTAGTTTTGCAAACGTTTTTATAGTTTATATAAGAAATACTTATTTTAGTGTTGTTACTGCTCTTAAAATATTTTATTTTTCCTTGTTTCCCTTCCTCACTGAGCTATTTCCCCTGTTGGATCCACTGGACTTATGGCATCCTTCTTTTCCAACTAGGGTTGCAGCTTAGCAAGTGATAATAATAATAATAATAATAATAATAATAATAATAATAATAATAATAATAATAATAATAAAAGAGGATTATGTCACGATAATTGGTTCCGGCTGACTAATTTATGTGTAAGTTCCTTTTCAAGACGAAGAAAAAAACATACACTGGAAAAAAAAAAACTTATTCCTTGAGAAGTAAAACAGTTCAATGTTTCTCACATATCAAAGATCCGTTTTTAATCTCAAGTGTCTTATGAATATTTGAAAATCAAATGCAACACGTTTATCCTTTTCTCTTTTAATAAATATTGGAACATTTGCCTTGGCAATTCATGACAAGAAGCTTAGAACTCTGACGCAAGAAAAATGTAATCTTACTTTTTGATGTGTTAAGTTGATTTAGTTTGCACAAAGTTCTCAATTCCTTTCCTTTGTGCATCAACCTTGCCGTTTAAAGTGTAAAGTTTAGGTAATAAAGGAGAAACCGACTTTCAAAATACAATCACCTTATTATTAGAGTTCTCTTTCTTGAGAGTTCTTATAGTTTATATAGGAGATAATTATTTTTTTTCCTGGTTTCCTTTCCTCACTGAGCTAGTTTCCCAGTTGGAGCCCCTGGGCTTATAGCAGCCGCTTTTCCAACTAGGACTGTAGATTAATAATAATAATAATAATAATAATAATAATAATAATAATAATAATAATAATAATAATAATAAGTTTTATTCCTTTAATATCTATGCCAAGCCTAAAAATAAGACAAATTCAATTGTCATAATATATACTTATATTACTTATATCCCTTTTCTATAGCATTTAGGTACTTTAAACAGTGACAGAGCAAGCAAACTTCCACTCATCATCATCACCCCCTACGCCTATTGACGCAAAGAGCCTCAGTTAGATTTCGCCAGTCGTCTCTATTTTGAGCTTTTAAATCAACACTTCTCCATTCATCATCTCCTACTTCGCGCTTTATAGTCCTCAGCCATGTAGGCTGGGGTCTTCCAACTCTCCTAGTGTCTTGTGGATCCCAGCTGAGCGTTCCACTATTGTACGAAAATAATATGCGCATCAGCAAAGATCTTAAATCCAATTTTCTTTTGTATTTTTATATACCGTTACACATATAGCCATAGTTCCATTATTATTATCATTATTATTATTATTATCAGTTATTATTATTATTATTAGTATTATTATTAGTATTATTATTATTATTATTATTAATTAGTAATTTGTTGTTGTTGTTGTTGTTGTTGTTGTTAGTTAAGCTACAACCCTAGTCGGAAAAGCAGGATGCTATACGGCCAATAGCCCCAACAGGGAAAATAGCCCAATGAGGAAAGGAAGCAAGGAAAAATAAAATATTCCAAGAACAGTAACAACATTAAAACAAATATTTACTGTAAATGCCACAACCGCGTATTCTGAGGCTAAAGGAAATTGCCTAGACGAAGTAAATGTACAGAGATTGCTACAGCGCGTAAGCTGCTTAAACGGCGTATCAGTATTAGGAAACATTTACGCTGTCGGTGAAGCTAAAAGCTTTTTACAAGGAGAAACTCCACGAACGAAAGTGCTGCTGATATCAGGCTGGTAAATCTTTTTCTCAAGCATAAAGGGTTGAAATTTCCGCATCGTTTATCTTATAGCTAAAGTTTTTACAAATATACTTTTTCGAAGGACCCAATGCAAAAATATTATTTCGTATATTCTGCATCCTTTATCATAGGCAAATCTACAATTGTAATCTCTAAAACGTTAAATGACAGGCAATATTTATTAAAGGATTTTTACTTTTTTTTTTTTTACAGAAAATTAACACTGTACCTCAAGTAATCTCATCTTTAAAAAATACATTTATGCCTTTGTAGATTATCCCTTTCCTATACATTTTTCAAATACAATTACAACAGAAACTCCAACTGCAACCGTAAACAACGATGACAAAAAGAGG
>NC_090737.1:8708326-8713326 GCF_036898095.1 Palaemon carinicauda
CTCTCTCTCTCTCTCTCTCTCTCTCTCTCTCCTTATATCTTCGATAGTCACTTCCATTCTAAAATTTACATAAACCCTTCCCATTATTTCGCCTTCATCTACCAACCCTCCAAAGTACTAATTTAATTAACATAACACAGAAGTAACTGTTAACATATTTCCATTTGAAAAGATTACTACAATAATAAATTGCTCATTAATTCTAATCTTCCTATTTAATGGCCACTTGAACAATTTCTTTATCTCCCTAACTTTCCTCATAAAATTTACACAAAAAACGTTTTTTTTTTCTTTCATTTGCCAACTACCCGCTCTTTTTTTTCTATTTCAAGTCTTCCCCTTGTAAAACTACACACCCATTAAAATTAAGGACATTTTTCTAATGTTAATTTAGACAAGAAGTAAAAACCCATCTTTCAATAAGATATATATATATATATATATATAAATATATATATATATATATATATATATATATATATATATATATATATATATATATATATATTTATATATATATATAATATACATATAATATATATAATATATATAATATATATATATATATATATATATATATGTACACACACACACACATATATATATATATATATATATATATATATATATATATATATATATATATATACAGTACATATATACATACATATATATATATATGTATATATATAGATATATTCAGGTATATGTATATGATATATATATATATATATATATATATATATATATATATATATATATATATATATATATATGTGTGTGTGTGTGTGTATATACATATATATATATATATATATATATATATATATATATATATATATATATATATATATATATATATATATATATCCATAAAGATTTGAGACTTTATTCGACGGCACAATACAAATACGAGAAAAAATAAGTAAACGATCAGCAACTTTACTCTACTGTATATACAGAGAAAACAAAATTTATATAAGAAAAAATTTATTACACATTTTATATTTTTTCTATTAAGACTACCTCAGGACCCTTAGTCTTGCAAATGCCATTAACACTCCTAATATTTTCAATATATTCTATTTATCTGAC
This sequence comes from Palaemon carinicauda, assembly GCF_036898095.1. NCBI lineage: Eukaryota > Metazoa > Arthropoda > Malacostraca > Decapoda > Palaemonidae > Palaemon > Palaemon carinicauda. The sequence continues at coordinate 8,709,422 of NC_090737.1, forward strand.
ATTAAATATCTCTTTTACAATATGTTCTATCTAATCACAGATTTTTTTTTTTTTTTTTTTTGATGATGAAACGTAAACATATAATTCCCTATCATATGGCTCCTCTTAAAAACAAGTAAATGAAATTACACAAAATAACAAATAACTTACCTCTATTCTTCGTGAAATTTGCGAGCAATGCTGAATACATTCCCTTGACTGACAGGTCTCAGGTCTCTTAGGATATTAAGATGGCCTTACTGGAAAAGCTGCATCCTCTGTAATACCTGGAAAGGAAAGCAAATAAATATATCTACATCCATCTAGAACCATTATCATTTCGCTGAAATCTTTTACCGGAAAACCAATTTAGATTCTAATCCATCATCATTAAAAACATATAAAAGGTCATAACTTTTTTTTTTCCAACGATTGAAAACCTACTTAAATAGTAGTACTGAACCAGAGGAAATAAAAGAGGGATTTGGGTCAGATTTTTCAACATTTTTCGTTCCAATTTCCCACTGTTTATTACAGTAACACATTTAAAAATAAAAAAAAATCCTACGAAACGTAAAATAATTGTTTATAATTCCACATTAGTGTTATTATTATTGATTTAATTATTATTATTATTATTATTATTATTATTATTATTATTATTATTATTATTATTATTATTATTAATGACTAATGATTAATTACTAATTATTAATTATCTATCAATTATCAATTATCAAATATTTATTATTTATCATTAATTATTATTAATTATTAATTACTATTATTTATTAATTATTAATTATTAAATAACAATTATTAATCATTAATAATTTATTATTAATTATTATTCATTAATCATTTACTATTTATTATTTATTATTTAATTATTTATTATTATTATTATTATTATTATTATTATTATTATTATTATTATTATTATTATTATTATTAGCCAAGCTACAACCCTAGTTTGAAAAGCAATATCTTATAAGCCCAAGGACTCCAACAGGGAAAAGTAGCCCAGTGAGGAAAGGAAACAAAGAAATGAATAAACGATAATAGAACTAATGAAAAACTAAAATAAAATATTTTACAAAACATTAACAACATTCAAACAAATAATTCATAAATAACTATAGAAATACTTATATCAGACTTATGCATTCTTAACAAAGATAAACTGAATAATCGTAATATATAAAATACGATGACTCAAATTGTACTATTCTAAATAAAATGTATAATATACATCAAAACCAACACTGCTATAAAACCAAATTGCTTCAGGCTTCCTTATTTGGAACCCCCAATTAACTTGAAGAATATCTCGATTCTTGAAAACCGGATGCATTATTAGTATCATTATCATTATTATTATTATTATTATTATTACTAGCGAAGCTACAACCCTAGTTGGAAAAGCAAGATGCTATAAGCACAAAGGATCCAATAGGGAAAAAGAGCCCAGTGAGGAAAGGAAATAAGGAAATAAAGAAATGAAGAGAATAAATTAACGATAAATCATTCTGAAAACAGTAATTACGTCAAAACAGATATGTCCTATATAAACTATTAACAACGTCAAAAACAGGTATGTCATATATAAACTATAAAAAGACTCATGTCAGCCTGGTCAACATAAAAACATTTGCTCCAACTTTAAACTTTTGAAGTTCTACTGATTCAACTACCCGATTAGGAAGATCATTCCACAATTTGGTAACAGCTGGAATAAAACTTCTAGAATACTGTGTTGTATTGAGCCTCATGATGGAGAAGGCCTGGCTATTAGAATTAACTGCTTGCCTAGTATTACACCATAAGGGATTAGGGACCTTATAACTCCACTCGTAGTAATTAATTCTATCACAGTAAAGAATAAACGCTTTGCTTTTGAATAGAAGATTCTGCTTTCACTACCAGCCTCCCATGAGGGTAAAAGGGTAACTAGATTATCTGTAGCTCTTGTATTCATATTGTTTCAGTTATGATTTCCATTTTATATATATATATATATATTTATATATATATATATATATATATATATATATATATATATATATATACACATATATACACATGTATGTATATATACACATGTATGTATATATATATATATATATATATATATATATATATATATACACATATATACACACACATATATATACATATTTATACATATACATATAATAAATATACATATATATATAAATATTATAAATATATATATATATATATATATATATATATATATATATATAAATATATATATATATATATATATATATATATATATATATAAATTATATATATATATATATATATATATAAATAAATAATATATATATATATATATATATATATATATATATATATATATATATATATACAAATATATATATATATATATAATTTATATATATATATATATAAATTATATATATATATAAATAAATATATATATACATATATATATATATATATATATATATATAATTTATATATATATATACATATATATATATACATAAGAAACAGAGAGTTAGAGAGAAATAGAGAGAGAGTTATCAATAAAATATAAAGCCATAGTTTTCCCGGTATACCCTATAACAACAGACAAACAACGACTGATGTACAATGAAAGAAGTAAACAATAATTCTTCTATGGTCTGTGGTCTTCCCATCAGAAATTTTATTCCCTTTATCCACGAATAATATTTTCTTGGGCAAAATTTCCCCCTTGATTGTGGGGAAACTGTTTCTCTTAGGTCACAAAGACTAGACTCGGCTGCTGTTGAAGGCAGGTCTTTGTAGTAACAAAGGCTTCCTTGGATGCTGTTCATGACAATGATAATTTGCGTTTCTCTGAATTAACAGAGAGAGAGAGAGAGAGAGAGAGAGAGAGAGAGAGAGAGAGATGATAATAATAATAGACATATTGCAGGAATATCTGCATTATGTTAGGGAGAGAGAGAGAAAGAGGGAGAGAGGGGGGAGAACTAATAATAATAGACATATTGCAAGAATATTAACATTATGTTAGGGAGAGAGAGAGAGAGAGAGAGAGAGAGAGAGAGAGAGAGAGAGAGTGAGAGAGAGAGAGAAAATCAAGACATGATGCAAGAATATTTGCATTATGAGAGAGAGAGAGAGAGAGAGAGAGAGAGAGAGAGAGAGAGAGAGAGAGAGAGAGAGAGAGAGAGAGCTAATACTAATAACGACATATTGCAAGAATATTTGTATTGAGAGAGAGAGAGAGAGAGAGAGAGAGAGAGAGAGAGAGAGAGAGAGAGAGAGAGAGAGAGAGAGAGAGAGAAATAATAATAATAGACATGTTGCGGGAATATCTGCATTATGTTAGGGAGAGAGAGAGAGAGAGGAGAGAGAGGAGAGAGAGAGAGAGAGAGAGAGAGAGAGAGAGAGAGAGAGAGAGCTAATAATAATAAAGACATTGCAAGAATATTCGCATTATGTTTAGGACAGTTATGGCTGAAGCTGTCAGTCAAGATTATATTTTTGCCTTTGGTTAAAAATCGGATGAAAATTATATTCTTTGGCAAAATGTCATTTTCAAGCTATATAATATGAAATGAAATGTTTCTGTTCTGTGCTGTTCTATTTTAATAACCAGACGAGAATTTATACATGACGCTAGCAACATAGCATTGAAATTAAAACACTTGTAGCACGACAAAAACATGGTTATTTCCATAAGGAAATATGTTGATGATTAAATACAATATATTTTTCATTATCAAATTAATTAAGAGTATGAAATGGTGCCTAAATCTAGAATTTACCCTTCGTTTCTTCTTTTCATTTCAATTGAAAAAAAAAATGCACGAAAATATTACATATAACAGCATCCTGATAGAAAGTAAAATGTTGAGGGAAATTAAAATGTATTTTTCATTATCAAA
>NC_090737.1:8720826-8740826 GCF_036898095.1 Palaemon carinicauda
ATATATATATATATATATATATATATATATATATATATATATATATATATATATATATAATTTTTACTTCTAGACAAGCATTTAATCAGATGGCGCTACTAGTATTTGCTTATGCACCAGAATCTTGGAGCCTTATCAAAGCATTAGAACATAAGCTATTGAAAACTCAAAGAGCTATGGAAAGGATAATAATGGGAATAACACTAAGAGACAGACAACGAACAGCATAGATACGAGAGCAAACTAAAGTAGAGAATATTCTAACAACATGTAAGAAAAAGATATGGACATGGTTGGGACATATAATTAGAATGACAAATAATTAATGGAAGAGAAGAATAACAGAATGGATCCCTAGAGATTGTCAAATAAGCAGCGGAGGGAATAGAAGACGATGGATTGACGAGCTAAAAACAATTAGTATAGACTGGCATAGTAAGACCATAAATAGACGGAGTGGAAGGGATTGTCTGAGGCCTTTGTTCTGCAGTGGAGTATTAATGGATGATGATGATGATATATAGATATACATATATGTGTTTGTCAGTATTATTATTATTATTATTATTATTATTATTATTATTATTATTATTATTATTATTATTATTATTATTATTATTAGTTAAGCTACAACCTTACTTGGAAAAGCAAGATACTATAAGCCCAAGGGCTCCAAATGGGAAAAATAGACTAGTGAAGAAAAAGAAATAAGGAAATAAATAAACGATATGAGAAATATTTAACAATAAAATATTTTAAAAACAGTAACAACATCAAAACTTATTTCATATATAACATAGTATAGGCTATTGTATGTGTGTATATGTACAGTGTGGACGCAAATCATAATAAATTTCTTCTATATAGAATCTCTGCCAATCATAAAAAATTTGGAAGGAAAAGATCCAATGCGAACGATTGACTGCCGAGGTTCGTTGCAACCTCTGGAACGGATATATATCACTGACGGACTTGTCTACTTTAAACCTGATGAAATATTTTTTTTTCTTTTTTTTTTTTAAAGAAAGAAACCCAATAGACGAACATCTCATAGCTAAGCATCTCACTCTACGATGTAGTTGCTAAATTTGGTACTAAAAAATATTCAGTAGCGGTGAGCAGACATTTTACATCTAAAGTTTCTTAAAAGTAATTAACCTCTTAAAATATGGTCGTTTAAGCCAATATTGTACATTCTCATCTATCCCTAAATTTAATAATTCGTTGCTCTTCTCCATGTCCACTCCAACATGGAAAATAGCCCAGTGAGGAAAGAAACAAAGGAAATTACAAAAGAAGTACTTAACACTCAAAATAAAATACTTCAAGAACAGTAACAGAATTAAAATAAATATTTCATATACAAACTATAAAACTTAAAAAATAAGAGGAAGAGAAATAAGACAGAATAGTATGCCCGAGTGTACCCTCAAGCAAGAGAACTCTAACCCAAGACAGTGAAAGACCATGGTACACAGGCTATAGCACTACCCAAGACTAGAGAACAATGGTTTTGATTTTGGAGTGTTCTAGAAGAACTTATACTTGATATGATTACAAATTCATGAACCTACTTTTACTTAACACAATTCTGGATATATTATTAATACAATTTACTGAATAAAACCAAATTTCAGGTCCACACACTGAATTAATTGACCTCACAATAATTAATGTACAAGAGGGAAGGGGAACATCAATGATGTGTCTTTGGAATGTTGCTTCACATTAAGACCGATGCGGTAACGTCTCTGACCGGATACCGCTAGATTGGGGTGGGAGTCCCACTAAAACTATTTAGTTCCTTTGGTCGCTGCAACCTCACCCTCTTTGTGAGCTAAGGATGGGGGGTTTGGGAGAGCCTATCTGCTGAGTCATCAGCAGCCAGTACCTGGCCCTTCTTGGTCCTAGCTTGGATGGAGAGGAGGTGCATGGGCGATGATCATATGTATATATGGCCAGTCTCTAGGAGCATTGTCCTGCTCGATAGGGCAATGTCATTATCCCTTGACTCTGCCATTCATGGGTGGCCTTTAAACCTTTAAATGGGGAACATCTGCACTTGCCTCATATAATCATAGGGAACAGAATCTAATTTCAAGCGTTTCTTGGTCATATTAATCAGACGGTAGAGTCTTTCAGATACGCCATTCAATTTGATGTATCCCCCTCCCCCCACCCCCACCCCCAAAAAATACCTATTCCAGCCTGCTGTTTTCCAATGAACTAGTAAGATTTCCGATGATTTTTTTTTTTTTTTTTTTTTTTGCACGTTACGAATTATAACCCTTTATCTAGTTTAGTTGCCCCTTTGATAATTGTTATATGTATCTACGTGATAAGGCACAATACTAGAAAATAAAACAAACTGAAACGAAACATGTGGAAAATGTAATTATAAAATATAAAACACAAACAGTCGCTTTGATATACATGAAACAAGTGTAAATACCTTGTTAGGCTTCGTTGGACATAGTTATCTATGAATAAAAGTGTTTCAGAAAGAAATTAGTCTTATCTAAGACTTAATTTCAAAATTTTCTGAGAACCAAAATTAAAAATCTTATATAAAACACAAGAAGCAAAGAGGGAATCAGAACACCATGAAACTCCAAGCTACACTTCTTCAGCTAAACCGTATACTCCATTTCCCTAAATTCCTGCTCCGTCCAACGTTTCATTAAATAAGGGACCCACAATTCTGCGACGAAGAGGAAAGTATATGAAAACATGAGAGTTCAGGGACACCATGGAAAATGAAAATGAGTAAAATATAACAAAACTTGAATTCGAGTGATGGAGGAATATCGTTCTGATTTATCTTTAAAAATCAAATACAAAAAATTTAACTTTTCATTAAATAAGGCACCCAAAAATATGCGACGAAGAGGAAAGATTATGAAAACGTGAAACTCAGGGGAAACCCTGGAAAATTAAAATGAGGAAAATATAACAAAACTAAAATTCGAGTGATGGAGGAATATCGTTCTGATTTATCTTTAAAATTAACTAAGAATAATATTAGTGTACGCAATATAGATTTCTAAACGGTATCACTAACAAAATTAAAATCGCCCTTTTTATTATCTAATATCATAATAAGACCATTTGTAAGTGCTCATTGAAAATTTCGCTTTTGGGGTGTTGTCTACATTTAAAGTTGTCATACTTGATTGGTTACCAGTTTGATATAGATAAGAAAATCTCTCTCTCTCTCTCTCTCTCTCTCTCTCTCTCTCTCTCTCTCTCTCTCTTTCTCTCTCTCTCTCTCTCTCTCTCTCTCTCTCTCTCTCTCTCTCTCTCTCTCCTCTCCTCTCTCTCTCTCCTGAGAGAGAACCTCAAACTCCAACCACCCCATTCAATAGGCCTGACTTGTCATCACCCAAATTGAAAGTCCTATTTGCCTTTTTTTTTTCCTTCCCTGAAGATCTTCCATATCATAGGAAAACACTCACCGCTTGGGAGTTTTTTTTTTCTTCTTTTTGGGGACGGGAGGATGCCGAGGTCTTTAAAGGAGATGGGGGGCCAGGTCCCTATGGTAGGGGGTAGGGCCATGGTACCCTGGCAAGAGAGGGGCAAAGAGATTGGATGGCGGTTTGGAGATCTTCTTAGAACGCTTACCGATGCCTGCGAGAAATTGCCCATGCATGATTAACCTACACATACATACACATGCACGTTCGTACTGTTCGAACGAGAGAGAGAGAGAGAGAGAGAGAGAGAGAGAGAGAGAGAGAGAGAGAATTGGTTTGTCTGAAAAAGGGTAAAAGGAAAATGTTAAATAAGGAAACGTTATTTCTATTCATTAATCATAAAATATGTAAAATGAATCATGTGATGCATAATTACCAGAAACTAAATAAAAGGTACTCATAAAACCAGGAGATTAACTCATCCACCCAGCCAAAAAAGGTCCCTTATTCCCAAAAGATTAATATGTAAAATGAATTAAAATTATATATAATTACCAGATACTAAATGAAAAGTACTCACAAATCTAACACATTAACTCATCCAAGGATGAACAACCCAGCCCATAAAGGTCCCTTACCTACAAAAGATGCATTTCTATCTCTCCCAAACTTATTCAATTGTTGCTATCCAGGAGACACATCCCTGGCTACAATTTTCTCAAAATCCTGACATATTTTGTTTAGGTTATCATGTAAATAAACAGACGTTCAAAACACAAGCACAAATAAAACTAGAGGGACACTCAATAGAGAGCGTGCCTTCGCCAAGCAGAGCAGACTCATTTTGCTCTAATTCCACTGTGTATTTGTACTTAGATGTAGCCACCAACTTTCGTTGAAATTGCTTAAGTAGCTTTGACGTAATGTTAATCTCAAAGAAAAAAATGACTAACAAATTTTTGCCATTTACTTAAAATTTAGATTATTTTCAGAGTACTGCAGAGTACTTTGACTTCGATGTACTTTATCCAAAATGATACAAATTCATCCTTGGGTTATAGGCCTACATGACTACCAAGTTTGACAAAATCGGTACGCTAGTGTTTGTGTAAAGTTGCTCACAAACAAACAATCAAATACCCTAACAAACAAACAGGGGTGAATACATATTCTTCGCGAAATCTTCGATTTTGGCGAAGATTTACACTTGCCTTTTACTATGATTATGAATGGCAATATTCTTATATTCAATGGATTTCCACCACCACTGTTCTGCCCTTAGCAATTTTTAACAACTATTAACGTTTAGTCCAGTGGCGGACGAAACTGTTGAGGATATCTACATAGAAACTGTTGAGGATATCTACATATTATTATTATTATTATTATTATTATTATTATTATTATTATTATCATTACTTACTTACTAAGCTACAACCCTAGTTGGAAAAGTATGCCATAAGCCCAGGGGCTCCAACAGAGAAAATAGCCCAGTGAGGAAAGGAAACAAGGAAAAATAAAATTTTTAAGAAGAGTAACATTTAAATGAATATCTCCTATACAAACTATACAAACGTGAACAAAACAAGAGGAAGAGAAACAAGACAGAACAGCGTGCCCGAGTGTACCCTCAAGTATACACATCTTTCAATTTTCCGTATGTGGACTACCATACAGTAAGTTATCTTCGTGCTAAGGAAGATTACATGTGTAATACAGGCACTTCACTCATACATTCCTATGCGCCACCCTTAGCAATAGGTTAGAACTTTGTGCAACTGCAACACCATGGGAAAAGTTGTGGTTTAAGGGTTGTTGTGGCCTGATTGGTAACGTCTCTGTCTGGTGTTTGCCAGACGGGGGTTAGAGTCCCGCTCAGACTCGTTAGTGCCATTAGTGCCTGCGACCTTACCATCCGTGAGCTAAGGATGGGGGGTTTGGGGGAGCCTATAGGTCTATCTGCTGAGTCATCAGCAGCCACTGCCTGGCCCTCCCTGGTTCTAGCTTGTTTGGAGAGGAGGCTTGGGCACTGATCATATAATATATGGTCAGTCCCTAGGGCATTGTCCTGCTTGCCATGGCGATGTCGCTATCCCTTGCCTCTGCCATTTATGAGTAACCTTTTAAAACCTTTACGAGAAGATCAGAATACTCCCCCGTACTCGACACCTCTACATCCAATTAGTAATTGCTCTTTGAGGTTTTTTATAAGTCTTTCGCTGAGGGCTATCAGAGATTAAACGGAACGAGAAAACGGAAACTTCCTTTGGAAAAAAAAAAAAAAAAAAAAAAAAAAAAAAAAAACCCGAGCCTAAAATGAAAGAATGTGATTTGACAACGGTGACACAAAAGGGAAGATGAAAGAACTAAATGAGAATATAAGTAATGTAAATATTAGGATATAAATCTTTTTACGAAACGGATGAATGTCAGATAGCAACTACACGTTTGGTTAAAACATCATATGAAATCTAACCAGGACAAATCCAACGAAATATACTGATTGTCATCAATATTGAAGTAAAGCCTCAATGGCAGAATGACATAAAATAAGTCTTATCTTATTCTATTAACGATATCCAGTTACCTTCTTGAAACTATAATTATTTATAATTAAGAGTTAATATTTGGTTACGTATTCTTGCAACAGAATCAACAATTTGTATGGACTGCATGTCATTAGCAAATATTTTATTATTATTATTATTATTATTATTATTATTATTATTATTATTATTACTGCTAAGATACAACCATAGTTCGAAAAGCAGGATATCATAAGCCCAGGGGCTCCAACAGGGAAAATAGCCCAGTGCGGAAAGGAAACAAGGAAAAAGAAAATATCTTAAGAACAGTAACATTAAAATAAATATCTCCTTTATAAACTATAAAAACTATAACAAAACGAGGGGAAGAGAAATTAGATAGAATATTGTCCCCAATTGTAACTTCAAGCAAGCGAACTATAACCCAAGACAGTGGAAGACCAAGATACAAAGGATATGGCACTACCCAAGACTAGAGAACAATGTTTTGATTTTGGAGTGTCCTTCTCCTAGGAGAGCTGCTTGCCATAGCTAAAGAGTCTCTTCTAGCCACTGAACAATTAGAGTGCAGTAATTAATCCCTTGGGTGAAGAAGAATTTTTTGTTGTTGTTGTTGTTGAAAATTTCAGGCTAATTTCACCCGGACATAAATCAAATATATTATTTTATTAGCAAAACAAAACTATCATCCCTTTTGCAACATCCTTTCGCAAAAACCCATCTTTCTAATTTGCGCTCGTCTTTGCAGGTGAACTTTTCGTATTTCACGGCGGCTCATCACTGATAGCCCTCAGCGAGAGACTCATAAAAAAAAAACTCAAAGGACAACCACTAATTGGGTGCAGAGGTGTCGGGTCCAGGGGAGCGGTCCGATCTTCTCCTCTTAAACCACAAGTAATATTCCAATATCCTACAACTTTTCCCATGATGTTGCTCCAACTTCCAACCTATTAATAAGCACCGCGCAAAGGAATTTATGAGAGAAGTGCTTGCATATTGGAGTTTTTTTTTTTTTTTTTTTTTTTTGATTGCAAGTAGAATTTTATTACTTTTACATTTTACCCTTGTTTGGGGGTACAAATGGTAAGAACCTGTATAATAATAATAACTTCTTACAAATTGTTAATTATTGGACATTTTATTCCTCATTGATTCGATGTATATCCTGTTCGAAGTATCTTTGTGCATGTAAAGCCAGGCTGACACTTGTACGACTTTTTGCCACGAATTTGTCGTGGCAAGTCGTGACATTTTGTGGCACGAACTGGAAAATCAAGAAAAAAAAAAAAAAAAATTACCTCAGAATCACAGCTCACCTGTCCACATTGACACGAACTGGCACGACGAGTTCACGACGAGTATGCATAGTTTTAGCATAGTTTGCGCACTTCCCACATCGTCCCGACGAGTTCACGAACAGTTCGCGCATAGTTCACGCTGCGTTCACGAAATTTTGTCGTGACCAAAATTTTGAACATTTCAAAAATTCTCGTCAAAACATGCCACGATGTCACGACAGGTTCACGACGAGTTTACTCCAGTTCACGCCAGTTCACGACTCGAGTCGTGACAATGCATGCCACAAATTCGTGCAAGTGTCACGGTACCTTAAGCAATTGACTTTCCCATTTACAAGGGATACTTCATAAACTCGCGTTCCATTTCTGGAATCCGTTTAAGGTGCTCTGGTGTTCTCTACAAATGAATATCGAAGTGCGGTTGCTACACTCAAACCCAGACCTGGCAGGTAATCGAGGGGGTAATAGACATCATGGATTACGCTTATTCCGCTGATGTAAGTAGGTAGCAGGTTGGCCAGGGCACAAGCCACCCATTGAGATACTACCGCTAGATAGTTTTTTGGGGTCCTTTGATTGGCCAGACGGTACTACACTGGATCCTTCTCACTGATTACTGTTCATATTTCCTTTGCCTTCACATACACCGAATAGTCTGGGTTTTCTTTACAACATACCGATAAAAGAACGAAACATTTTGCTAATGTCTGCTAAAACAAACTTGACAATGAAAATAATACAAGAACTTTGCCATAAAGAAAATATGCAAAGACTATTTTGCTTCCAAAATAAAAAGAACTCCATTATCGGATCCGACCCATATTATATGGCATGGCCATGGCCCTTGCAACAGACCCTAGGACCTAACTATGAAATGAGATAAATTAAGGCCCGATACGCTAAAAAGTGGGACGAAAAAGAGAAATCAAGCTAACGATTTCCCTCATTGTCAATCACAGCCAGCACTTTTAGCCATGGTTCAGCAACTTTTGATCCAGTGACAAATGATTTGATCTCTCGGTTTGCTGAACTCAAAGTTCGTCTCGGCAGTTTTGGGAATTGAATTTTTGGCATAATACGATTTTGTTTCACGGTCACGTGATAAGCACGTGTACTCGGCGGACCCTGCATATCAATTATTGATCAATGTGATAGACGCTTTTTAAAGATTTGTATTAAATTATTTCTTTTACTGATTTTCCATTATATTTTCTGTTAAAAAATTGCTATTTGGTCTAACAGAGTTCTGTCCATCGCATTCTTTATTCATATGAACTTAATTCTAGAACTATGTACAGTTGGACAGAGGAGTTTTCGGTACAGCTCACTCTGAAAAAGTGCTCCCTCTTACACCCTTACTGTGCAGCGAGATCCTGCATTTAACCCCACCCACCACCTTACCTATCTGTCGCTACAGAGTCCGCTTAAGCTCGATAGTTTCTTATTGTGACTGCAGCCACGCCATCCTTTAGAGCTAAGGGTAAAGGGTTAGGCAGAGCCTATAGGCCTACCAGCAGAGTCATCACCATTCATTGCCTGGACCTCACTGGTCCTAGTTCAGGCCCTGACCATATGGATATATGGTCACCTTGAAGGACAATGTCCTACTAGCTAGGATATCATCACTGTCGCTTACATTTGGCATTCACAAGTGGCCTTTAAACCGTATATGAATGTAAGCATACATTTGTGGTGGCCAATGCGATAATGTCCCTGACTGATGATCGTCAGACTGGGGTTCAAGTCCTGCTAAAACTCGTTAGTTTCTTTGGTCGCTGCAACTTCACCATCCTTGTTAGCTAAGGAAGGGGGATTTGGGGGAGCCTATAAGTCTATCTGCTGAGCCTTCAGCCATCATTGCCTGGCCTTCCTTTGTCCTAGCTTGGGTGGAGAGGGGGCTTGGGCGCTGATCATATATATATATATACATATATATATATATATATATATATATATATATATATATATATATATATATATATATATATATATATATATACTGTACATATATATATACATATATATATATATATACATATATATATATATACATATATATATATATATATGTATATATATATTATATATATATATATATATATATATATATATATATATATATAATATATATATATATATATATATATGGCCAGTCTCTAGGGCATTTTCCTGCTCAATAGGCCAATGTCACTGTCCCCTTGCCTCTGCCATTCATGACCGACCTTAACACTAGACCTTTATAAACATGACTTTCATTCAAATCGTTAGAATTTGCATTTTTTTTCGAATGAGGTTTATGCATATCAAAATCTAATTGATATCCAGGATTTGCATTCCATTTGCACTAATGTTTATAACTAACTAATCAGATTGATTTACTCCGTTATGAAAAACGTGGGGAATAATAAACCTTATATATTATTTTGTTGCAACTGCATAATTTTTATGATAAAAAAACCTGACTGAATGGCATTTGCGTAACGCTAATTTGACACAAATCTGTTTATGTTGACTGTATTAGACTTTCACAGTAATCAATAAAAAAATCAAGCAAAAAAAAAATGGCGTCTCTATGATTTCATTAATGCACTTACTATGACGTTTAGAACAATGAAATACAGCCAACCAACCGGGGGGGGGGGGGCGTTGATCAGTCTATCAAATACCAAAGACTTTCTGGAAAGAGTAGTTGTATTATATGAATGAATGTACTTAAAAATTGCTATGAATCGTGATGCTCAGACGCAAAAGAACCACAGGGAAAATGAAATAGAAAATATAAGATTAAGTCCTGACTACTTTCCAAGAAGTATCACGACATTGGTCACGACTTAACCATATATTTTCCATCTCATCTTATTTTTACCGAGTTTTCATTTGCATCTGAGCATCACGTTTCCCTGCGATTTTTACGCACATACATGTCTATGTACAAACAACGGCGAGGGTCCTACAGTTAAAGTACATGACAATAGTTTAGTGGTTGGACAGTATGATGTATGTCTTGCTTAACAAATGTCTACAGTTCACCGCTTGAGGTGCACTGATGGCATTACGTCGTAAGGGAAGGCACAGTATAACAATATCCTGAAAAGTTATAACCATTATAACCAAAATTGAGTTTTAGTATTATTGCTAGCTAAGCTACAACCTTAGTTGGAAAAAGCAAGATATCAAAACCCCAAGGTTCCAACACTAAAAATAGCCCAGTAAGTAAAGAAAACAAAAAATGAATACGCTATTACGATACAGATAAACTATAAGGGAAGTAATGAATAATGAATATAAAATATCTATAGGTCGGTATATAAACCATGAAGAGACCTATGTCAGCCAGGACAACATAAAAACATTCGCTTTGAGTTGGAATATCCAAAATACCAGCGATTCAACTGCCCAATTAGGATGACTATTCCACAATCAGGTCACAGCTGGAATAATACTTCTAGAATACTGTGTAGTGTTGAGCCTTATACTGGAGAGGGCACGACTTTGGTAATTAACTGAGCATACCTAGTACTACATAAAGGATGGTACACTCTGGGAAGATCTGAATGGAAAGGATTGGTCAGAATTGTGAAAAATCTCCTGTAACATGCATACAAAAATAACTGAAAGACAGAGCCAGAGATTAATATGCAGATCAGGAAAAAGAAATTTAATAAACAGCAAGTTTTTGTTCAACAAATTAACAACAGCTTCATCAACTGAAGACCAGACAATGAGAACAATGCTCGAAACAAAGCAGAATGAATTACAACCTTGCTTCAGAATAGATTGATTATCTAAAAAGACTTTCTCAGTAAACACTTTTTGGTGCAATTGAAGAAGAAACAGAATGAAAAGTTTCTCAAAAGTAAATCTGCCGATCATGAATCACACCTGAAGTTTTAAAGGAGCCGTATATAGTTAAAAAAAATATTATCAATGGAGAGATCTGGATGTTGAGGGGCTACTGTCATCGACCTATTTACAATCAAACTTCAGTTTTATTAGAGCTTAACTTCATGCCCCATAATTTACACAATCCACTCATTCTTGTTAAATCTATTTTAAAGGATTCCGCAACTCAAGATGTACATTCAATTGATGGCATTGGGGCAAAGAGAGTAGCATCATCTGCATGTCATGTGTATGAATTATGAAAAAGTAATTGCCTGAGGAACACCAGATATCACAATTCTATACTCACTAAGGTGCCCATCAACAATTACTCTTTACAATCGTTTACTTTAAAATTCAATAATTATGCTAAGAAAAGACCAGCCTATTCCCAACTGTTTGAGTTTGAAAACAAGGACCTCATTATTAACATGGTCAAATATATCACTAAAACCAAGGCCAATCATACGAACTTCCTGGCCACAATCAAGAGATTTTTGTACAACACTGGAAAGTGCAAGAAGGACATCACATGCACAAAGGCCACATAGACGTTTTCCTATAAGACATTAAATTTTTTAGATAATATGGGAATTACGGACATTAGACGGTAATCAACAGGGCTAGAAAATACCACAAACACATGTAACCTAATGAAGTAACATTGCCAATTCTCAACAAGTGCAAAAAGAACCTGCTATTGAAAACATGTGATAAATAACAGAAAACTAAGAGCTAAGAAATCAGCAATTTTATTCATTAAAAACAATAGAAAAAGGCCCTTTGGGTCAACACCTCAATAAGTATCGAGGTCCATCAAGACTGGTTTTATTTCACAGGATCAAAAAGCTAAACTAGTTAGTTTAGCCTCAGGAAAACAGGGAAAGAGAATTGTGGAGGTATTCATAACTCTATTTACTGTCAAACACTTCAAGCAAAATGGTTGCTTATTACTTTGGATGGTGAGTGACAGAGTCGTCTGATTTAAATAAGTAGCTTTTTTATTGTTATTAAAAACAAAGGAAAAAGTCTGTTTTAATTTTCACATGATCGAAAAGTTAAACTAGTTAATTTGGTGCAGTTTTAAGGGTAGCCAACCACTTATGTTCCTGGATTACAACAGAAAGGGTTTCTTTTCTGTTATATTTTCAGTTCTATTGCATAAATCTAGATGAATAGAATCTGAATAGTCCCGTAAGACGTGAATTGTGAATAATTCCTCTTCAATCAAAACATTATGAGAAAAAGCACTTTCCTGTGTCAGTTAACTTAAATTTGTGTACAACGGCAACAACAACTATGCCTATAAGATATGAACGACACAATTGCAAGAAAACAAAAAAACTATATATGCAACAAAAAATATATATGACAATTTTGAAGAAGCAAATGTCAGAAAATAATGAAAACTGACGTATTCTTTTATATTCATAAATCAAAACAAGAAAACTTAATATTTTGGATTTTTGTTTTTCTTTGGGGATTACATACCAAATAACAGAGAAAAAGGGGCGGTCACATATACCATGTCCCAGTTATTAATATTTCTATGACTACAGTGCACCGGCATTTCAGATTGTTTAAAAATTAGCTTTTGAAAACATATCTTGATTAAAAAACAACTGGATTTAGCCAACTCTAGGGTTGTGGTGGTCGATGTGGTAACGTCATTGACTGGTGAACGCCAGACTGGGGTTCGAGTCCCGCTCAAAATCGTTAGTTTCTTTGGTTGATGCAACCTCACCATCCTTGTGAGCTAAGGATGGGGAGTTTGGGGGAGCCTATAGGTCTATCTGCTGAGTCATTAGCAGCCATTGCCTGGAACTCCTTGCTCCTACCTTATATGGAGGGGGGGGGGGGGCTTGGACGCAGATCATATTTATGTATATATGGTCAGTCTATAGCCCACTGTCTAGCTTAATCGGACAATGTCAATGTCCCTTGCCTCTGCCATTCATGAGCGGCCTTTAAACTTTTAAACCCAAAAGATTTTACTTCTGACATACCTTTGGGAATATACTTTTCTTATACTTAAGCACTAGAAGAGTTGGAAGACCCAGACCAACATGGCTGAAGACTATGAAGTGCGAAATGGTAAATGGAGAAGTATTGAATTAAACGCTTAAGATAGAGACGACTGGCGAAATCTAACCGAGGACCTTTGCGTCAATGGGCGTAGGAGGAGATGATGATGATGATGCTTAAAAGGCTCTTCTGCCATCTGAAGTAACTATTGAACGAATAAAATCAAATCTGGACGAATTATATAATAAGCTGGTATGTTATAGTTTCAGGAATAAACAAAGTTATTTGAAATAATGAACGAAAAGTGCATCTCATAAATCATATTTTAACTTAAAGAATACATTCACCTTTTACTTTTATATTTACTTATGATAATAGTTAGAAAAAAAGTAAAAGCAATCGTTGATATTATTATTATTATTATTATTATTATTATTATCATTATTATTTGCTAAGCTACAACACTAATTGAAAAAGCAGGATGCAATACGCCCAGGGGCTCCAACAGGGAAAATAGCCCAGTGAGGAAAGGAAACAAGGAAAAATCAAAAATACTTTAAAAACAGTACCAACATTAAAATAAATATTTCCTATAAACTATAAAAACTTTAACAAAACCAGAGGAAGAGAAACAGCCAGAACAGCGTTCAAGAGTGTACCCTCAAGCAAGAGAACTCTAACCGGATACAGTGGCAGACCATGGTGTTTTATAATATTTTACTGTTAGTATTATTATTATTATTATTATTATTATTATTATTAAATGCTAAGCTACAACCCTAGTTGGAAAAGCAGGATGCTATACGGCCAGGGGCCCCAACAGGGGAAAATACCCCAGTGAGGAAAGGAAATAAAGAAAAAGAAAATATTTTAAGTATATTAATAACATTAAAATAAATATTTCCTATAAAAACTATAAAAACTTTAAGAAAACAAGAGGAAGAGAAACTAGATAGAAGTGTGCCCGACATCTAATACCAACTGAATTTTATTTTCCATAAGGCATTTATAGTCTGGAAAGTGAAGCATCCCACAAGCATGGAAGAAAAATAAACACATAACAAAGAGAAAATTATAATAAAGTGAGAAGAACACAAACAAGAGACATTTCAATACCTCAGATGTGACACACAAAACAAGAACTGGTCAAAATGATCGACACCGAGGTTGGCAATTTTTACAAAGTACATGAAGAGGTACAAAGTGTGAATGCTAGTTCAGACGGGTCAAGCCAGGTCGAGAAGCTTGTAACGTCAGTGTTCTTTGCATTATTGATAAAACCAACATTTACAGAAAGCTCAAGCTAGTTTCAAGATGCTATCATAGAAAACGGCCAAATTAGAACATTTATGGCTATCATTTTTATTATTATTATTATTATTATTATTATTATTATTATTATTATTATTATTATTATTAGCTAAGCTACAACTCTAGTTGAAAAAGCAAGATGCTATTTATTATTATTATTATTATTATTATTATTATATTATTATTATTATTATTATTATTATTATTATTTCTAGCTAAGCTACAACCCTAGTTGGAAAAGCAAGATGCTATAAGCCTAAGGGCTCCAACAGGGAAAAATAGCCCAGTGAGGAAAGGAATAATAATAATAATAATAATAATAATAATAATAATAATAATAATAATAATAATAATAATAATCTGTACATGCTACATACAAAACATATTTAAAAGATAAAATTACGTATTTCGGATCCAATAATAAGAGAAGACTTCCTGGGTTACGTTATGCATCTTAAAAACCACAGCAGAAATATGACGTGTTATAACAGCCTAATTCTCAGAAACGCGTTCTGACGAGGTATTGAAATATCGACTCAATTCTCTCAACTTCATCTTTTAGTCTGAGTTTGAACTTGTGTACAAAGAAAACAGTGTCCAGCCTGTCTCCATCAACTAAGGTCCAACAATAACAAGACAACTGAAACAAAGAAACGACCAGAGGGACGCAGATAACAAGGACATAAAAGCAGACAAATTGTTTATTCTACCTTGGCGGATCAGACAAAGCAAAACCTTCCACTTGCACTTTTTTTCACGGGACAATTCCCTTTAGGACAGTCCTAAATCAAACCATTGTTCTCTAGTCATGGGTAGTGTCATAGTCTCTGTACCATGGTCTTCCACTGTCATGGGTTAGAGTTCTCTTGCTTGAGGGTACACTCGTGCACTTTGTTCTGTCTTAATTCTCTTCCTCTTGTTTTCTTAAATTTTTTAAGGTTTATATAGGAAATATTTATTTTAATGATGTTACTCTTCTTAAAATATTTTATTTTTCCTTATTTCCTTTCCTCACTGGGCTATTTTCCCTGTTGGAGCCTCTGGGCTTATAGCATCCTGCTTTCCAAACTAGGGTTGTAGCTTAACAAGTAATAATAATAATAATAATAATAATAATAATAATAATAACTCACAAGACTTGAAAAGACTAAATTGTGTGCCCAAACAGCAATGTACCGATACATGGATTACTGCATTAAACTTTCCCTTTTCAAAATTACCTTGTGATATTTGTAATCAAGTTAAAGGAAAAAATCACGCAAAAAAAAATTATTATTCAGGCATAAAAAATGTAGCACCAAATTAACAAAACACAAAACAGCTCATAAAAAGATAATACACATATCATAACTGATTGGTTTTTTTTTTTTTTTTTTTTTTTTTTTTTTTTTTTTTTTTTTTTTTTTTTTTTTTTTTTTTTTGAGGGGGGGGGGAAGGCAGTAAACTACAGTATGCATATTTGGTAAAACACTAAATCCTCCTTAAATTGTTGATAGAATGGTGAAAATATGAACTGCATGTGAGCTATGGCATTGTCCACTTTAAACACAAACTGTTATTGCAGGGCGCAGATATTCCAGAAAAAAAAAATAAAATAAAAAAAAAAATAAAAAAAAATAAAAAAAAAAATAAAAAATTCTAGTATAAAAGAAAACCAACAATACATGTCTTGAAGGTTTAAAGGTCGCTCATGAATAGCAGAAGCTAGGGACAGTGACATTACCCTATCATGCAGGAGCACTGCCCTGGAGACTGACCATATACATTATGATCAGTGTCCAAGCCCCCTCTCCACCCAAGCTAGGGCCAAGGAGGACCAGGTAATGGCTGCTGATGATTCAACATATAGATCTATAGGCTCCTCCAAACCCACCGTCCTTAACTCAGTCGGATGGTGAGGTTTTAGCGACCAAAGGAACTAACGAGTTTGAGAGGGACTCGAACCGCAGTCTGGCATTCACCAGTCAGGTGTGACGGTGCCCGAGAGAGGTTATGACTCAAAGACAGGATGCAATCAACTGAGTTTGTTCGTTTTAGTGCGAGGGAAGAGCGAAGATTCAAGCATATTATATACAAAAGGAATTATGTACAATTGTGTGACACACGGTTGGTACAGACGTTACCGCATTGGCCACCCCAACCTTAACCAAGGAAAGAAGTAAATATCTGTATTCCATAAGGCAAGAATACTTAAGAGTGAGAATAAAGATGAAATTACTTTCAGCAATTTATGGTAACTATGAAGACAGGTGGGTAAATTGGTAGGGTGCTGTCAGTTTGAAATGGCTTACACATTTCCAATTGAATTTTTACTTTTTAGAAATAAGTAAAGTAGTTTCATAAGTAGAACTTTAAAAGTTCAAACCTGCAGCTAATGTATTTATGTTGAACAGGCTGACATGAGTCTTTTTATAGTTTATATATGAAGTATCTATTTTATTGTTAATATTTTTAAATATTTTATTTCGATTGTTCCTTACTCCTTACATCGTTTATTTATTTCCTTATTTCCTTTCCACACTTGGCTATTTTCCCTGTTGGAGCCCTTGGGCTTATAGCATCTTGCTTTTACAACTAGGGTTGTAGCTTAGCTAATAATAATAATAATAATAATAATAATAATAATAATAATAATAATAATAATAATAATAATATTCAAGGGGAAGAGCGGAGCGTTCTCCGTAAACTCATCAAATATTACTCGACTTATATATTTCCCGTTATTTCTCTTGGTTATAAATTAATCCAGATAACAGTATGAAAAGCCTCTTACATCAAAATCTAAGTCATCCATTTTTCATTTATTCCCGTTTTTTAAGATTTTTTTTTTTTCTGGCGGGAACGTTACCAGTCCATTCATAAAATTAAAAGAAAAACAAAAACACACACACACACACCACACCACACATTATATGTATATGGTGGAAAGGTTCTTTAATACCACGACAAAAGAAAATCATTTAATATCCTTCATAAATTTGTTCAAGGCCCTGGTCAGTCTTATCAGAGAAATGAAAATTTATTTCTCCGTATATTAGAGGCACGGTCAACAGAATCCTTTTCAAATTCAGTACACCACAAATGATCTACGTGATATCTGGGGAATTACATTTCGAGGATATTCTAGATTATTAAATTTTTTTGCCGTCAGGTAAGTTTTAAAAACGAGGGCTGGCTCCAATGTTATCAGAGTAGCAGGCGTTCTTATTCATACTCAAGTCCTCTATGGTAGATTATATTATATACAGGTGATATCACAAAAAGACGTAAAAATATGAAAAAAAAAAAAAAAAAATATGAAGGATATTACAGGATACATGGGTGTATTCCGAACGACATCATATTCAAACTTTTACTCAATGAAATGAAATAAGAGTAGTATTATACATTCTCTCGGGTAAAATCATTTTAGAGAGAGAGAGAGAGAGACGAGAGAGAGAGAGAGAGAGAGAGAGAGAGAGAGAGAAGAGAGAGAGAGAGAGAAAAATTATTCATTGTCTCAGGTAATAAATAATTTTGGAGAGAGAGAGAGAGAGAGAGAGAGGAGGAGAGAGAGAGAGAGAAGAGGAGATGAGAGAGAGAGAGAGAGAGAGAGAGAGAGAGAGAGAGAATTATTCATTGTGTCAGGTAATAAATAATTTTGGGGGAGAGAGAGAGAGAGGAGAGAAGAGAGAGAGAGAGAGAGAGAGAGAGAGAGAGAGAGAGAGAGAGAGAGAGAGAGAGAGAATGATTCATTGTCTCAGGTAATAAATAATTTTGGAGAGAGAGAGAGGAGAGAGAGAGAGAGAGTGAGAGAGAGAGAGGAGAGAGGAGAGAGGAGAGAGAGAGAGAGAGAGAGAGAGAGAAATTATTCATTTTCCCAACTAATAAATAATTTTGGGGGAGAGTGAGAGAATGTATATTATATATTCTCCCTGGTAATTAATAATTTTGAAGAGAGAGGGAGTTACATGGAGTTACAAGGATTTTAGATGGCTGAAAGACTTTTTAGTCCATCCGCAGAGACTCCATTTGCTCTTGGGTAGAGCGATTTGGTTTCAACGTTTTAGAGAGTTTTTTAAGATCTTGTCAAATTTATTCTTGAACTCGGTTTACCGTGTTACTATTTACTACATCCGCTAGAAGTCTGTTCCATGTATTTGCTAATTCTGTTGGATAGGAATTACTACAGTTAGTGGTGTTGTATTTTTTAAATTCTAGGTTGTATCTGTTACCTCTGAACTGCTTTGTACTAAGCGTAAATAGATTGTTGAAATCTTCATTTTGTTATTCCTTCAAAAGAATTTTGAATGGCTGTCCCCTTAGTCGTCGAGTTTGTAGAATCAAATAAGTTCAAACGTTCCATCCTCCGTCTATATTCAAATTGCAGTGTTTAAAACTAGTTTGGTGGCCCTAGCTTGTATTGCTTCCAGTCTATCTACAGTATATCCTTCTGAATACTTGAAGGACAGATTTCGACTCCGTATTCTAGATTGGATCTCACTAGTGATGTGTACAGCTGAATTACAGTGTCTTTGTTTCTGTATTTTAATTGACTCTTTATCTAACCTGTTTGTTATTTTGCTTCTTTTCAGGTTCCATGCTCTGTTTGGTGAACTTCAAACCTTTGCTAATAACAATGCTGAGATCTTCCTCCTGGTCCAAACTTTCCATTTCACTACCCAGCATTGAGTAATCTGTTTGTGGGCTACTGTAACCTATGTGCATAACTTTGCATTTCCCATTTTCCTGATTATTCACATAATTTAATTTGATCCTCGCTTAAGGCTAGTATGTCTTCCGAGTTCGCAGCTTTAATGCCCAGTTTCGTATCGTCGACAAATTTGGCTATCTAATCCCAAATCTTTATCGTTAATGCAAATCAGAAATACTAATGGACCAAGGACGGATCCTCAAGGTTTAAAGGACTCTCATGAATGGCAGAGGCAAGGGACAGTGACATTGCCCTACCGAGTAGGTCAATGCCCTAGAGACTGACCACATACAATTAGCGCCCAAGCGCCGTCTCCACACAAGCTAGGACCAAGGAGGGCCAGTCAATGGCTGCTGGTGACTCAGCAGATAGACCTATAGGCTCTCCAACATTCATTAGCTCACAAAGATGGTAAGGCTGTAGCGACCCAAGAAACTAACAAGTCTGAGCGGGAATCGAACCCCAGTCTACCGTTCACCAGTCAGGGGCGTTAACACATCGGTCACCACAACTCGGCTAGTAACAGCTGCCCGCTCTGAGGCTTCTCCATTGATTACAACTCTGCTTTCTGTTTATCAATCCATCTTCTATGCGTTTAGATGTCTAGTCCTCTAATTTTAACCATTCATTTTTTATGAGGGACTTTGTTAAAAAACCTTTTGAAAGTTTTGGTATATACTGTTTATCGCCCTGCTATTGCCATATATGCTAAACATGTGGCAACAAAATCAATCAGGTTTGTAACACAGGATCTATTTTGTGTAAAACCATTTTGTCTGTCCATCAAAAGATGTTTTTTTTTCTCTATATGCTCTACTATTGAATCTACTAT
>NC_090737.1:8745826-8765075 GCF_036898095.1 Palaemon carinicauda
TTGGAAAAGCAGGATGCTATAAGCCCAGGGGCTCCAACAGAGAAAATAGTCCAGTGAAAAAAGGAAACAAGGAAAAATTTAATATTTAAGAACAGTAACAACATTAAAATAAATATCTCCTATATAAGCTATAAAAACTTTAACAAAACAAGGAGAATAAAAGATATAATAGTGTGCCCGAGTGTACCCTCAACCAAGAGAACTCTAACTTACCATATTCCATGTTATAGCATAACCCATGAACAATGTTTTGTAAAGTTATTGTCAAAATAACCATTTCAAACACCAAAATTCTTGTGTGACGTCACAACTTTTGGCGAAGGAGGTTCTCATAAAAGCAAAGACGAAAGAGAATAGCAAGCACCATTTACTTAATTCATGATCCA
Source organism: Palaemon carinicauda (assembly GCF_036898095.1). NCBI lineage: Eukaryota > Metazoa > Arthropoda > Malacostraca > Decapoda > Palaemonidae > Palaemon > Palaemon carinicauda. Next base: position 8,746,213 of record NC_090737.1, read on the forward strand.
GGGTGATATAGGTATTTTAGAAAATAGCGAACACCATTTACTTAATTCATGATCCAGGGAGATAGAGGTATTTTTTAAAGTAGCGAACACCATTTACTTATTCATGATCCACGGGGATATAGGTATTTTAGAAAATAGCAAACGCCATTTACTTAATTCATGACCCACGGTGATAGAGGTACTTTAGAAAATAGCGAACACCATTTACTTAATTCATGACCCACAGTGATATAAGTATTTTAGAAAATAGCGAACACCATTTACTTAATGCATGACCCACGGTGATATAGGTATTTTAAAAAATAGTGAACACCATTTACTTAATTCATGACCCACGGTGATTGAGGTATTTTAGAAAATAGCAAGCACCATTTACTTAATTCATGACCCACGGTGATATAGGTATTTTAGAAAATAGCGAACACCATTTACTTAATTCATGACCCACGGTGATTGAGGTATTTTTGAAAATAGCAAGCACCATTTACTTAATTCATGACCCACGGTGATATAGGTATTTTAGAAAATAGCAAGCACCATTTACTTAATTCATGACCCACGGTGATATAGGTATTTTAGAAAATAGCGAACACCATTTACTTAATTCATGACCCACGGTGATATAGGTATTTTAGAAAATAGCGAACACCATTTACTTAATTCAGGACCCACGGTGATATAGGTATTTTAGAAAATAGCGAACACCATTTACTTAATTCATGACCCACGGTGATATAAGTATTTTAAAAAATAGCAAGCACCATTTTCTTAATTCAGGACCCACGATGATAGAGGTATTTTTTAAAGTAGCGAACACCATTTACTTAATTCATGACCCACGGTGATATAGGTATTTTAGAAAATAGCAAGCACCATTTTCTTAATTCAGGACCCACGGTGATAGAGGAATTTTAGAAAATAGCGAATATCATTTACATAATTCAAGACCCACGGTGATATAGGTATTTTAGAAAATACCGAACACCATTTACTTAATTCAGGACCCACGATGATAGAGGTATTTTTTAAAGTAGCGAACACCATTTACTTAATTCATGACCCACGGTGATATAGGTATTTTAGAAAATAGTAAAACCATTTACTTAATTCATGACCCACGGTGATATAGGTATTTTAGAAAATAGTAAAACCATTTACTTAATTCATGACCCACGGTGATATAGGTATTTTTGGTCCATCGTTTATCGAAACCAATATATGACAAATGAAAGCAATCCGTTCTATAAATAACTTCAATATATCGTTGGGAAATGAATGCGACTCAATCAACGCTTAGGCTTTAGGACTCTGGTGATAAACGACCACGATATCGACAAAACAATAGAAAAAATAGTAGAAATAAACAAATGGAGTTTAATTTACCTGTGGAAATAACACCACCATTTTATCAGATAATCAGTAAATTAACCAATCAAAATGGGAAGGCTCACAGTCTAAAATTATGGAGAAGTCAAATTAATAACAAGTATGTTTAACTAGAGTCAATTCTTTTAAGTGAGGCACATTTGCACAGACTCGCAGGGGTGGTGCCCTTTAAGCTTGGAAAAGTTTCCTGATCGCTGATTGGTTGGACAAGATAATTCTAACCAATCAGCGATCATGAAACTTTTCCGAGTCGGTGCAAATCTGCCTCCCTAAAAGAAATGGACTATCGAGTCAATTCTTTTAAGTGAGGCAGATTTGCACAGATTCGCAGGGGTGCCCTTTTAGCTCGGAAAAGTTTCCTGAGCACTGATTGGTTGGACAAGATAATTCTAACCAATCAGATACCAGGAAACTATACTGAGCTAAAAGGGCACTGTTGCAAGTCAGTGCAAATGTGCCTCATTAAAAAAAATGAGTATAGAGTCAACAGCAAAGCTGGAAAATATTCATACAATCAATAATGGTTAACTTGATTGTTTTACAGCTGTGACCAAGTTGTGGAATGATCTTCCTAATCGGGTAGTTGAATCAGTGGAACTTCAAAAGTTCAAACTTGCAGCAAACGTTTTTATGTTGAACAGGCAATCATAAGTCTTTTTATAGTTTATATATGAAATATCTATTTTAATGTTGGCAATGTTTTTAATTTTTTCTCCTTAGTTCATTACTTCTTATATATCGCTTATTTATTTCCTTTCCTCACTGGGCTATTTTTCCCAGTTGGAGCCCTTGGGCTTATAGCATCTTGCTTTTTCAACTAGGGTTGTATATAGATGATAATAATAATAATAATAATAATAATAATAATAATAATAATAATAATAATAATAATAATAATAATAATAATAACAAAAGCTCGATTGATGGACAGAGGAGGAGGAAGTCAACGAACAGTGACGGAAGTAACACTCAAAAAAAGAAAAAAAAAAAGCAGCGATACTACCAAGCAGGGGAGAAAAAGGTAAAGAACCACAAATAATGAATAAATACGCTAATATGAGGCCGAAAAAAACTCAACCCAATACAATATCTTATGGGGGTTCAACGATACATATGAATTATTACAATCACGGTGGCCGATGTAATAACGTCCCTGACAGGTAAACACCAGACTGGGGTTTGAGTCCCGCTCAAGTTCGTTAGTTCCTTTGGTTGCTGCAACCTTCCCATCCTTGTGAGCTAAGAATGGGGGTTTGTGGGAGCCTCTAGGTCTATCAGCCGAGTCATCAGCAGCCATTGCCTGGCCCTTTTTGGTCCTAGCTTGGGTGGAGAGTGGGCTTGGGCATTGATCATATGTATATAGTCAGTCTCTAGGGCAACGTCACTCTCCCTATCCCCTGCCATTCATGAATGACATTTAAATCTTTAAACCACTGAAAATGACAGAGAAGGGAAAAGGATGTAAATAATATACCTTCTTTTTAACTTTACTTATCTGAAGGAGGGACTCTCTCTCTCTCTCTCTCTCTCTCTCTCTCTCTCTCTCTCTCTCTCTCTCTCTCTCTCTCTCTCTCTCTCTCTATCTCAGTTGCTCCAACCTTTATCCAACCTAATATACATTTCCATAACCTATGTCCTATTTAAATTATATAACCATATATTCCTCTAAAACATTCTAAATTAACATATGAATATATAAACGACTATATTTAAATAAATAAATCTTAATTAGAGCCATTGATCTGTTGCAATTTTTAGTAACCTTTTTTTGTTATTGGGAAAGTTCGATAACCCTGAATTCAACACCCAACTTTCCATCCGAGATAGGAACAAAATAAAAGAGGGACTTCCTGCACGGAATACTGTAAATTCTAAATCCCCCTTCCTTAAGCTTGAACTGGCATCCTTTGGTAACGGAATCTATAGTTTGAAATGACATTGGTGTTATATACGAGTTTGCACCATACATTTATGTTTGAATGTGTGTGTGTCTGTGTGTGTATAACACACACACACACACACATACACACACACATACATATATATATATATATATATATATATATATATATATATATATATATATGCATTTATATATATGCATTTATATATATGCATTATTATATATATATGTATATATATACATACATACATACATAAATACATACATATTTCTTTCAACATTAAGCCCGTTTCCACTAACAGCAGTTGGCTGAAGAAAAATTACGCAAGGATGCTATAAGCCCAATGGTTCTAACAGGGAAAATTGTCCAGTGAGGAAAGGAAATAAGGATATAAAAAAATAAAAGAGAAGTAATTAACAATTAAAATAAACTATTTGAAAAACAGTAACAACATTAAAATAAATCTTTCATATATAAACTGTAAAATTTTAGAAAACAAGAGGAAGAGAATTAAGAGAGAATAGTGTGCCTGAGTGTATCCTCAAACAAGAGAACTCTACTCCAAGGCAATCGAAGACCACGGTAAAGAGGCTATGGCACTTTGACCCAAGACTAATGAACAAAGGTTTGATTTTGGAGTGTTCTTTCAAGACTAACAAACAAAGGTTTGATTTTGGAGTGTTCTTTCAAGACTAATGAACACAGGTTTGATTTTGGAGTGTTCTTTCAAGACTAGAGAACAATGGTTTGATTTTGGAGTGTCCTTCTCCTAGAAGAGCTGCTTACCATAGCTAAAGAGTCTCTTCTATCCCTTACCAAGAGGAAAGCGGCCCCTGAATAATCACAGTGCAGTAGTGAACCCGTTGGGCGAAGACGAATTGTTTGGTAATCTCAGTATTGTCAGGTGCATGAAGACAAAGGAGAATATGTAAAGAAGAGGCCAGACTATTATATGTATGTGTAGGCAATGGGAAAATGAGTCGTAACCAGAGAGAAGGATCTAATGTATTACTGTCTGCCCAGTAAAATTGACCCAATAGCTCTCTAACGGTAGAGAGAGAGAGAGAGAGAGAGAGAGAGAGAGAGAGAGAGAGAGAGAGAGAGAGAGAGAGAGAGAGAGAGAGAGAAACTAAGTGGGAAAATGTGTGGGTTGTGAGTCAACGAGCCTAAATATTAGTGGCGGGCAACATATGGAACTGTTCCATAAAGTCTCCCGGCTTTAGTCGTTTGAAATAACCCCTCGATTTGTGTGTGTCACCTGCAACAAAGTATTATCTACTACTGATTCAGAAGAATGTTACTCTTTCGAAAATATTTATTTCTACCTTGTTTCCTTTTCTCACTGGGCTATTCTCACTGGGCTATTTTCCCTGCTTTTCCAGCTAGGGGTGTAGCTTAGTTAATAATAATAATAATAATAATAATAATAATAATAATAATAATAATAATAATAATAAATAAATAAATAAATAAACAATAATTAATAAATAATAAATGATCAATAATAAATAATAATAATAATAATAATAATAATAATAATAATAATAATAATAATAATAATAAGCATTGACTTTCGTGTATAGTGATTTTTTTTTCATTATTAGAGGCCAAACTATAACGAAAGGTTAGTAATTTTAACTTTTCTCATTTGATTAATTATACATCGGTGAAAGGTTGGTAATTTTAACTTTTCTCATTTGATTAATTATATATAGGTGGAGGGTTGATAATTTTAACTCTCCTTACCTGACAAATTATAAACAGGTGGAAGGTTGATAATTTTAACTTTTCTAATTTTATTATTTATATATATAAGTGGAGGGTTGATAATTTTAACTTCCCTTACCTGATGGATTATACATAGGTGGAAGGTTGATAATTTTAACTTTTCTAATTTGATTAATTATATATAGGTGGAGGGTTGTTAATTTTAACTTTCCTTACCTGATGAATTATACATAGGTGGAAGGTTGATAATTTTAACTTTTCTAATTTGATTAATTATATATAGGTGGAGGGTTGTTAATTTTAACTTTCCTTACCTGATGAATTATACATAGGTGGAAGGTTGATAATTTTAACTTTTCTAATTTGATTAATTATATATAGGTGGAGGGTTGATAATTTTAACTTTCCTTACCTGATAAATTATACATAGGTGGAAGGTTGATCATTTTAACTTTTCTAAATTGATTAATTATACATAGGTGGAAGGTTGATAATTTTAACTTTTCTAATTTGATTAATAATATATAGGTGAGAGGCTGATAATTTTAACTTTTCTAATTTGTTTAATTATATATACGTGAAAGGTTGATAATTTCAACTTCCCTTATTTGATTAACCATATAAAGGTAGATTTACAGGATTTCTCCTTTTCTCAGGAAGAAGAAAGGAAGGAGGGGGGAAAAGGTGATAATATGCAAACCAGAGATATCTCATTCAACTAATGAATTCGTTGCTGTTGAAAGTTGAGTCATAATTTCCAAGAAATCTCTCCATTAGCGTCGATTCCTCGTAAACCTCGATTCCTCGTAAGCCTCGATTCCTCTTAAGCCTTGATTCCTTATAAGCCTCAATTCCTTGTAAGCCTCGATTCCTCATAAGCCTTGATTACTCACAAGCCTCGATTTCTCACAAGCCTCGATTCCTCATAAATCTCGATTCCTCATAATCCTCGATTCCTTATAAGCCTTGATTCCTCATAAGCCCCGATTCCTTATAAGCCTCGATTCCTCATAAGCCTCGATTCCTTATTATAAGCCTCAACTCCTCATAAGCCTCGATTCCACATAAGCCTCGATTTCTTCCTCATAAGCCTCAATTCCTCATAAGCCTCGATTCCTTTCTCATAAGCCTCGATTCCTTTCTCATAAGCCTCGATTCCTCATAAGCCTTGATTCTTTATAAGACTCGATTCCTTATAAGACTCGATTCTTCATAAGCCTCGATTCCTCATAAGCCTCGGTTTCTTATAGGCCTTGATTCCTCATAAGCCTCGATTTCTTATAGGCCTCGATTCCTTATAAGCCTCGATTCCTCATAAGCCTCGATTCTTAATAGGCCTCTTCATAAGCCTCGATTCCTTATTATAAGACTAGATTCCTCATAAGCCTCGATTCCTTATAAGCCCTGATTCCTCATAAGCCTCAATTCCTTGTAATCCTCGATTCCTCATAAGCCTTGATTCCTTGTAAGCCTCGATTCCTTTTTATAAGCCTCGATTCCTCATAAGCCTTGATTCTTTATAAGCCTCGATTTCTCATAAGCCTCGATTCCTCATAAGCCTTGATTCCTTGTAAGCCTCAATTCCTTATTATAAGCCTCGATTCCTCATAAGCCTTGATTCCTTATAAGCCTCGATTCCTCATAAGCCTTGATTCTTTATAAGCCTCAATTCCTTATAAGACTCGATTCTTTATAAGCCTCGATTCCTCATAAGCCTCGATTTCTTAAAAGCCTCGATTCCTCATACGCCTTGATTTCTTATCATAAGCCTCGATTCCTCATAAGCCTCGATTCCTTATAAGCCTTGATTCCTCATAAGCCTCGATTCCTCGTAAGCTTCGATTCCTCATAAGCCTCGATTCCTTATTATAAGCCTCGATTTTTCATAAGCCACGATTCCTTATAAGCCTAAATTCCTTATAAGTCTCGATTCCTCATAAGCCTTGATTCCTTATAAGCCTCGATTCCTCATAAGCCTCGATTCCTCATAAGCCTCAATTCCTTATTATAAGCCTCGATTCTTCATAAGCCTCGATTCCTCATAAGCCTCGATTCCTCATAAGCCTCGATTCCTTATTATAAGCCTCGATTCCTTATAAGCCTCGATTCCTCATAAGCCTTGATTCTTTATAAGCCTCGATTCCTTATAAGCCTTGATTCCTTATAAGCCTCGATTCCTCATAAGCCTTGATTCCTTATAAGCCTCGATTCCTCATAAGCCTTGATTCCTCATAATCCTCGATTTCTCATAAGCCTCGATTCCTCATAAGCCTTGATTCCTCATAAGCCTCGATTCCGTATAGCCCTCGATTCCTCATAAGCCTCGATTCCTCATAATCCTCGATTCCTTATGACCCTCGATTCCTCATAAGCCTTGATTCCTCATAATCCTCGATTCCTTATAACTCTCGATTCCTCATAAGCCCCGATTCCTCATACGTCGTGGGATTCGTCAATGGGTTTAGCCCCATTAAGACCCAACGTTGGTATTCCATTTAGGGGGTCATTGTCGGGGACCAGCGAAAACATGTTGGGCGGTTCCTCCCTAATTTAGATTAGTGTTTAATCCTCATTTACATATTCCCTTCGGAGGTTTAATTAAGATTTCACGGGGATGAATCTCAGAAGGCTAGTGGAATAGATTCTTTGACGTAGAGAGAAACGTTTCTCTTAATCAGAAGAGAAATAACGTCTCTCGAAATAGAACGTTTGTTAAAATCTGTGGGTGGATAAAGTAAGCTGTATTTAACAGAAAATATTTAACTTGAATGAAAACTTCATGTTGATCTTGGGTATTGGGTACACTCGGCCACACTATTCTATCTTATTTCTCTTCCTCTTGTTTTGTTAAGTTTTTATAGTTTATACAGAAAATATCTATTCTAATGTTGTTACCGTTCTTAAAATATTGTATTTTTTCATGTTTCCTTTCCTCACAGGGCTATTTTCCCTGTTGGGGCGCCTGGGCTTATAACATCCTATTTTTTTTTCAACTAGGGTTGTAGCTTAGCAGGTAATAATAATGATAATAATTAAAATCCACAATTATATGCGTTGTATATTTAGAAATAAATTACTCTGTATATAAGAATAATCTTAGGAGAAAGTAAGCTATAGTCAATGAAAAGATAATTTCAATGGAAAGGGAAGAATTTTGAATTCTATTAAATCATGTGTTCTCTAGTTTCATTCTGAGAGAAAAAAAACTCAAATATTGGTGAAAAAAATCAACTAAAGAAACCAGCTGCATCAACTTCACTTTCAAGATGGAAAACTTTCCAGAGTCTCAGGGAAAAAGGAAATTTTCTTAAAATATCGGAAAAGGAACAGTTTTCGAATTCTCGGAGTAGCAATGTCTCTTAAATGTCTGCCATCAGGCAAAGGTTTCTCCGATCACGGGGGAAAAACGATTTCTTATTCTTCACAGGAGCGGCCATTTTAAATATTTATGAATCAAAACAGTCTTTTCCTGTTTTATGTTTAAAGGTTTAAAGGTCATACATAAATGGCAGAGGCAAAGGACAGTGACATTGCCCTATCAAGCAGGGCAATGCCCTATAGACTGACCATATATACATATGATCAACGCTAGGACCAAGGAGAGCCAGGCAATGGATGCTGATGACTCAGCAGATAGACCTATAAGCCCCCCCAAAACCCCAATCCTTAGCTTAAAGGGATGGTGAGATTTCAGGGACCAAAGAAACAAGAATGGAGAGAGAGAGAGAGAGAGAGAGAGAGAGAGAGAGAGAGAGAGAGAGAGAGAGAGACCCCTTAAACAAGATTAGGATTAGAGATGGGGAAAGGAAAATAAAGATCCAGGTACCCACCACCACCACCCAGCCTTCCTTATCCATCAGTAAGAGGAACTTCAGAGGAGAGAAGATCAGAGAAGAAGAGGAGAAGATCAGAGAAGCCTATGAATCGCTTAATTGCTTATTCATGCTGCTGAAGAAGGGGAAATCGCCATCACCTTGAATTGATTTGCAAATTAGAAGAAAGGAGGAGGCCTCCTCCGTCCCATAATGGGAGGAGAGTGGGACAAGGCCGTCACACATTAAAATACGGATTTACTCGAAATCTAATTAAACAAATCTCTTGGCCTAGGCTGCTAATTTAGCCTTTGTCATGCTAATGTTATGAAAGTCGTAATTTAGAGGAGCATCTCATTGCATATCTTATAAGGGTCTATCTCAGGCTTCCTCTTCTGGATTAGGATTTTACTCTCAAAGAGTAATTCTTGTTTATCATGTCATTGTGGATGAATTTAAATGACATCTTCCTTCATATTTCTTTATATAAAAAAAGCTTTAAACTGAGGAAGCTTAATAAGCTACATCTAAATCTAATTATAGCACATCAGTAATTGTGTGTGTGTATATATATATATATATATATATATATATATATATATATATATATATATATATATATATTATATTTTATATACATATATATATATATACACACACACACACACACACACACACACACACATATATATATATATATATATATATATATATATATATATATATATATATATATATATATATTTCGCTAAAATAAATCTAAGATTTATAACTCTACTGTAACTGGTAGTGTGTCACCTGTTTGCAAAACATCAATTCTTCCATTTGATCATATTTTGATAATCTTCATAATGTGCTACTCGATAGTTTAATATAATTTACCTTTATTCTATGCCTTGCAAGGCTCTTTATAGATGAGAGATATACACGAATAAAACAGAAGGTGGCGTGAAGAGGCAAAACCTGATGAATGGGAGTTAGAAGTATTGGTGAAAAAAAAAAATCTGACTGATTGCAATAATTACAGAGGCATCACACTTACGTCCGTTGTCATGAAAATATGTAGTATGCTCATTCTAAAGATATTAAAGAGAAAGATTGATGAAAAGCTGAGAGATAACATACAGGATTTAGAAAAGTTAGTAGTACTGACCAAATTTTTATTCTGAGACATGTACAGCAATGTGTAGAGTATAGAAATCCACTTTTGATGGCATTTGTGGACAATGAAAAAGCCTTTCATAGTGTGCACCAACCAATTTTGTAGTCCTGTGTTATTTTGGAATTCTTCTTAAATATGTAAATTCTATTAAGTCTGTTCAAAGGCATGGCAAATGCAAAGTTAATGTTAGTGGAGTCCTATCAAATGAATTTCCAGTGAATAGCGGAGTACTCCAGGGGAATGTGTTATCACCTTTGTTGTTTGTCCTCCTCATGAATTTTATAATACGTAGATCAGTCGGAGATAGTGGAGAAGGATTGGACTGGATTGGTAATAGGAAATTAGCAGACCTAGAGTATGCTGATGATGCTGTCCTTAGAAGAACAACACAGGATTTGCAATGCTTGCTTGCCAGAATGCATGAAATATCACAGGAGGTTGGGCTCAAGATAAAGAGAACAAAGACAGAGATGATGAAAACGGAAAATTAAATCAGAAAATGGCTTGATTAAGTAAAATTTAGGGATCAAATCGCCTGATATTACATATAAAAATCAGACTATATATCAGTTTAGTGAGATCGGTGTTACTCTACGGACATGAGTCATGGTATGACAATGAAACAACCTTCAATAGATTTAGTAGTTTGGGAACAAAGCCTTCAGGAAGATATTGGGAGTTAATGGCAGGACAGGATTATAAATGAGACCATAAAAGATTACTCGAGTGCCATTTGTGGATAAGATCATGATTAGGATTAGATGGAGATGGTTTAGGCATGCTCTTCGCACTCCCCAAGAGCGATCAGTTCACCAAACTTTCAACTGGGCTCCACTAGGTACTTGAAGAGTTGGGGGACACAGACCTACAAAGCTGAGGACTATGAAGAGCGAAGTAGATGATGATGAATGGAGAAGTATTGAATTAAAAGCTCAAGATAAGAGACGATTGGCGTAACCTAACCGAGGCCCTTTGCGTCAATAGGCGTAGGAATTAATGATGATTACATATTACTTGAAATGTCTTTTATTTGACTTGATTACTTTAAGAATGACAGGGTTTCCAATCATTCTTAATAAAGTAAAGTTTCAAGAAAATGGTTTTATTTATCTATCCTATTCATCTCGTGTCATTACTTTAACTGTATTTGTTCCTTTGCGAATAGCTCATAAAACTGAATGTGTCATAAAACCAAATTGTCCATTATTCAACATGTCCGTTAGACTTCATGTCTGTTTGACTCTTTGGCTTCGCCCTCTTGTCTTTCGGATTAAGTGCATTCGCCGCCATGTCCTAATACTGATTTGTTCATGCTCTTCGCACTCCCTAAGAGTGATTAGTTCACTAAACTTTCAACTGGGCTCCACGTGGCACTAGAAGGGTTGGAAGACCCAGGTCTACATGGCTGAGGACTATGAAGCGTGAAGTAGATGATGAATGGAGAAGTACTGAATTAAAAGCTCAAGATAGAAACGACTGGTAAAATCTAATAGTCCTTGAGTCAATAGGCGTAGGAGGAGATGATGATGATGAATTCCCAACTTATTAAATTGTAATGTTTCTACGTACACTTGATGTAATTCATAATTTTAACTTTTGTTCAGAACTTTATTTCGGAGCTTGGTTTTCTGGTTTTTTGTGTTTTGAACTAATCTGACCTTCTCATTTATCGAGGAAAAAAAAAACAAAAAAAAAAAACAAACAGGTGTATTAGAGAGGTTCTCTGTTCCACTGAGACAGTTTTTTTTTCTCTTTTTTTTTGGGGGGGGGGGGCAGAAAAAGACAAAAATACTTTTAAAAATTCTAACCTAAACTATTACAAATTGGGTTGTGGTGGCCGATGTGGTAACGCCCATGACTGGTGATCCCCAGACTGGGGTTCGAGTCTCGCTCAAACTCGTTAGTTTCTTTGGTCCTGGCAACCTTACCATCCTAAGCCAAAGACTTGCTCTTCATTATGTAATGAATCAATAAAAACTGCTTTTAAAACATTACAGAGCAACCAAGAATAGAGATATAGAAAGAGAAACTTGTGGAAATACCATTTACCATTAAAAATAATGTAAAACTTGAAAAGACTATGAGTATAACTATCCAAAATATTTTTTTTTTTTTTTGAAACAAACAAAAAAATCTATAACCATTTTACCCTTGATGACAGGAGACCAGGTACGAAAGAGTCCAGTATTTCCCAAAAGGGACTTGAAGTGAAATGTAAAAGCAAACAAAAGAGTTTACTTTGCACCCCCGGCCCCCCTTCACTCTGATTCCACTCGGTACAATAAACAACAGAAACATATTTTTTCTCACTTTTTATTTCCATAGGAATTTTCAAAATCTTTTCTCTTTGTGCAGGGCTACTGGGTTGGGAGTCTATTAAAGAGTACTTTAAATGTATACAAATACTAAATGCTTTAAAGAAATGTTATTGCAATAAGAGTATTTTACACATTAGTTCTAAGCATTTGGGTATTTTCATATCCCACTTTTACATTAAAGGTTTCAAGTTTTAAATGACACTCATGAATGGTAGAAGCAAGGGACAGTGACACTGCCCTATCAAGCAGGACAATGCCCTAGACTGACCATATATACATATGATCAGTGCCCAAGCCACCTCTCAACCCAAGCTAGGACCAAGTAGGGCCAGGCAATTGCCTCCCTCAAACCCACCATCCTCAGCTCACAAGGATGGTGAGGTTATAGAGACCAAAGTAAATAACGAGTTTGAGCGCGACTCGAACCCTAGTCTGGCGTTCACCGATCAGGGATGTTACCACATCGGCCACCACAACTTTAGTTCCTAATTTCATTGTTAAGGTGACCAATACATTTATTTTATCATTTATGGAGGAGATAGGAACAAAGCTACAAATTAGGTAAGCACCATTTGATATTTGAGCAGATATAATAGTTTAAGTGTTTGAAAGTGAACGTGAATGATAATAAAGAGGAGGACTAGAACAAGAGTATGGTTGAGAGGACAAAGGAAGGCCAGGGAGCTGGAGTAATGAATGTTATTTATCGAAGTTGAGATTATGGAATACTGTATATGCTCCTTGATCTGATGTTATAATAATAATAGAATCAAATGTAATATAAGCAGCAATATCAGTGCAAAAACTTTGGATGAGTTTAAATAGTGCTTTGAATTGGAGTATTAACAATTTCGCTTACATCAATACGTATCACGAAAAGTTACTTTCCTACGTATTATGAAAAATTATGATTTATAAGGTCATTTTTGCTGGCATACATAAGACCTTTCTTAAGGCTAATAACAGATTACCACAACGTGCCACTGATTTATGAAAGGCCGAAGATGACTCGGAAAGACATGAAAGATTTATTTGTGAAGGCATGAGTTCATTTATAATTTATTTGGAGGTATAATAGAGGCAAACAGTAGGTTAGCACAGAATCAGAACTAATTTCATAACTTGAGAAAAGTAGGACTTCAAATACTCCTTGAATAATACGAAGTATATATATATATATATATATATATATATATATACATTATATAGATATCATATGGATAGGGATATATATATATATATATATATATATATATATATATATATATATATATATATATATATATATATATATATATACAGAAAACAGCTTGTGAAATACAATATTTATTAAATTTGCAAGCATTCTATTCATATCGTCCATCAAAGACATCAGGTTCCCTAAAATTCATGGATAGTTTTTCGGTGTGGTCTTTTCAAAACACGAAATATTTTGCAAAAAAAAAAAAAAAAAGGTCTTGAAATAACCAAATATATAGCGGAGAGAGAGAGAGAGAGAGAGAGAGAGAGAGAGAGAGAGAGAGAGAAGGGGGGGAGAATATTTTCATTCTATTTCAAAAACAAAAATATTACATACTATGCAAGCTATCGAATTTTCGTTAATGATTTTCCATTAACTAAAGTTAAACTAATAGTATTAACGAGAACAAAAAATTGTTCAGGAAATTCCACATCTGGAAAAAGGAACCCCAACTAAAATGAACAGAGCCGATGTAGCTTTTCACTCAAAACTTCCAAAAGGAAAAACGAGCAATCGAAGGGAAACAACTTGATCAATATTCAATAAAAAACCGGATCCAAACTCACTAACTAGGAAACTGTGGTCGTTCCTCGTTCGTTTTACTGAAAGAAAACGGCAGGAAACACAGCAAAAACTCATAAACTAATAAAAAAAACACGACGAACATTCAGGAAAAGTAATTAAACCCTGAAGCCATTCAGGGAACAACAAAGAAAGAAGTGGGAGTGAAGATAAAGAAAGGAATTTTTTTTCCTTTCTTTTTTTTGCCTGGAATTTGTGACCAATAAATTTTTGTATGGAACAACGATTTGCGCAAATAAAGATAAATCATTATCATCGTTACTAGTTGGAGAAGGAAGTTGCTATAAGCCCAAGGGCTCCAACAGGGAAAAATAGCCCAGTGAGGAAAAGAAACAAGGAAATAAATAAAAGATATAAGAAGTAATAGAAAACTAATCTTTATTAATATCAACGTTTGTGGTAGCAATTCATAACACTCATTATTTAACAACAACAAAAATACAATGTAATTGTTTCGTCCAATTGTACATCAATGGGTAGGGAAGTGACTGAAATGGTTTTCCATTAATCACCCTACCACCATCCAATCCTCTGATTCCTAGAGTAAAACCATGAGCTTCGCCGTCCTTGGCCCGGGGGGGGGGGGGGGGGTAAGGGGTAGGGGTAGGGGTAGGAGACTGGAACATTAAGGTTGATAAACGACTGGGGCAAAGAGCGTTTCTTAATCCATGTGTCAGACAGTTTGTCATATGTGTGTGGTGGACAAGGGCTATTCTTCTCTCTTGATGATAGGGAGACGGGATAGTACACAATGTATAAAACACAGCACCTTCATAAGATTGAGTTTGTTTTTAGATTGGGTGGAGTTTGGTTTTGCTTCGACAGTCCTCCAGGTGATTGATTGATTGGTTGATTTAAAGTTTTCTGGCATCCTGACATCTAAGGTGATGATCACGATTGCAATACATAAATCTGTGGCTATATGTTGACCATTCCCTTCGCTGGGCGTGGCTGAAGCTGACTTATCATGCCCTTCTTTGGCACTGTACTGTACGAGAATGTATCCTACTTATCCTTCATAGGCCAGTTGTTTTGATTTCATGTATAAGCTACTTCAGCTTAACGGGAGCTGAGCAAATGTGAAGCTTCTTTGCCTTCAACAAACTGAAATATCTTTTCCAATGTCAAATTTTGAATTTCGTCACAAAGAAGGTCAAATTGGATTTCTGTGTTCGTAGTATCTCGTGTAAAATTCGCGTTGGTGTCACATCTCGACATTTCATCAGGAATTCGCAAACACCAGAAACTGACGCATATTATGAAGGGTGGCCCTTCAACCATGGAGTTATTCTCAAGTACAATAAGCTTTTTCATGGCACAGAGGACTTCATCTTCAAACTTATTTGCAAGACTACAACCAGCCAAATGCAGAAGTGCCTGGCGAGGTGGTTCATCGAAGAGCTCACGAGTTGAATAACTTTATGATCGGTGATAGTGATAGTCCGTCTTCGATAGATCCAGCAATTGATATCACTAAACCTCTTGACTTCTTCGACCTTGCTTGCTAAGCTACAACCCTAATTGGAAAACCAGAATGGTATAAGCCCAGGGGCTCCAACAGGGAATTTAGCCCAGTGAAGAAAGGAAACAAGGAAAATGAAATATTCTAAGAACAGTAACAACATTAAGATAAATATCTCCTATATAAACTATAAAAACTTTGACAACCAAGAAGAAGAAAAATAAGATAGGATAGTTTTCCGGAGTTTACCCTCAAGCAATAGAACTCTAACCCAAGACAGTGGAAGACCATGGGACAGAGGCTATGACACTGCCCAAGAATCTTGAACAATGGTTTGATTTTGGAGCGGCTGGCAAAGGGATTAGGGCAGCTACGATGGCGGCATCGAGGTCATCAGTTGTGTACGCAAAACTAAGGATGAGACTGGATACAGTAACGTTCTTATTGTAGGATGATGGCTCACTTGTCCAGATCAAATGGCCGTATGACCGTTATCATAAATAAGAACTCAATCTATCTAATTTCACCAAGTACTATGGTAAGCATTACTACTAAGACTAACACTCCAAAATCAAACCATTGTTCTCTAGTCTTGGGTAGTGCCATACCCTCTGTACCATGGTTTTTCACAGTCATGAGTTACAGATCTCTTGCTTGAAGGTACACTCGGTCACACTATTCTACCTAAATTATTTTCTTCTTGTTTTGTTAACGCTTTTATAATTTATATAGAAAATATTTATTTTAATGTTGTTACTGTTCTTAAAATATTTTATCTTTCCTTGTTTCCTTCCCTTACTAGGCTATTTTCACTGTTGGGGCCCCGGGGATTATAGCATCCTGCTTTTCCGAATAGGGTTGTAGTTTAGCAAGTAATAAAAACAATAATAATATTGAAGAGCAATAACAACGTTCTTCTGAAATATGATAACAATAATAACAATGACAACGGTCTTCTGAAATGAAAATAGAAAAGATTATCACCAAATTAGTGAAACAGGAGAAGCATAATGTTCGCTAAAAGATAAATAAAAAGAAAAAAGTTAATTCTCCGCTCAAACAAGAAAAAAAATCCAGCTTTTCTTGACAATAAACGAGGGATCAGAATTACAAACCCGCTTATTCACTTCATGGAATATTTAAAATACGAGAAAGCGTATGCAGAAATGGTAAAAATTGTAGTTAAGATATTGCGTCATATATATATATATATATATATATATATATACTGATAACACGTGCTCTCCATTGGGGCTTTTAGCCTTTAGATGGCAATGAACAGATAATTTGCTTCACGACCGTAAAAAAGGAAATTATTCTCTTTCAATCCGTAATAATTTTCAAGGAGGGAAAGCCACTTCCACTCTCATTTGAAACATACGGATATGAGAGAGAGAGAGAGAGAGAGAGAGAGAGAGAGAGAGAGAGAGAGAGAGTTATTTACAGAATATACATCACATTGCGTCCACGTATTAGTCTATTCTCAAACAGGAAAAATCAAAAGTTGCCACCATACATGCTAATGATGGCACGTGGTTACAGTAGCGAAGAGAAACACGTCCGTAGAGTATATTTTCTAAAAGGACTTAACTCGGAAAGTAAAAGTAAACAAAACAAAAATTACCTCAGCCTCACCACTCCCGATTCCTTTCAGCACAATAAACAATGAATTTCCCTTTCATTCCTTCTAAATCTTCCAGCTAGTTTCTCTTATTGCTATAATGGTTGTGGCTGTGAAGCATTGTAGTGAGTATTTACTGTAGGAGACTCGTATTGCGACTTTACATTTCAGTTACAATTTATTATTATTATTATTATTATTATTATTATTATTATTATTATTATTATTATTATTATTATTATTAATAATACTATACTATATTATTATTATTATTATTATTATTATTATTATTATTATTATTATTATCATTATTATTATTAATAATACTTGCTACGCTACAACCCTAGTAGGAAAAGCAGGATGCTATAGACCCCAGGGCTCCAATAGGAATAATAGCCCAGTGAGGAAAGGAAATAAGGAAAAAATAGAATATTTTGAGAACAGTAACATTAAAATAAAAATTTCCTATATAAACTATAAAAACTATAACAAAATAAGAGGAAGAGAAATAAGATGGAATAGTGTGCAAGAATGTACCCTCAAGCATATCGTTGATTATTAAATGATTGTTAATACCTAAGCAATAGCCTTCTGCATTATAAAAACGTTAAGTTAATATAGCCTGGCACTTAAGTTTAAAATACTACAACTCTATTTTACAATATATGCAGTATACACCTTTAAAAAAAAAACCTTGGCATGGAATTTCTGCTGTTAGTTCTACTGTATGTCTTTAGGTTTACCTTCATAAAAGTACTCGACGTACAATACTTGTTCCAGTATTGTATTTTAAATTATAATAATAATCACCTGATGATGGCCAAATAAATTACCAAAAATATAAATGAAAACAAATATAACTCCTTCAATCTCTACTTCTATTATTTTCTTTCCAGTTTCCTCCATTGATTCAATTTTATAACTCCTTCAATCTTTATTTTTTTCTTTCCAGTTTCCAGCATTGATTCAATTTTATAACTCCTTCAATCTTTATTTTTTTCTTTCCAGTTTCCAGCATTGATTCAATTTTATAACTCCTTCAATCTTTATTTTTTTCTTTCCAGTTTCCAGCATTGATTCAATTTTATAACTCCTTCAATCTTTATTTTTTTCTTTTCAGTTTCCTGCATTGATTCAATTTTATAACTTCAAATTTTACTTTTTTTTTTAATTTTCATTTTCCTGCATTGATTCAATTTTATAACTCCTTCAATCTTTATTTTTTCTTTTCAGTTTCCTGCATTGATTCAATTTTATAACTCCTTCAATCTTTATTTTTTTCTTTTCAGTTTCCTGCATTTATTTAATTCTATAACTCCTTCAATCTTTAACTTTTTCTTTCCAGTTTCCTGCATAGATTCAATTTTATAACTTCAAATTTTATTTTTTTTTCATTTTCATTTTCCTGCATTGATTCAATTTTATAACTCCTTCAATCTTTATTTTTTCTTTTCAGTTTCCTGCATTGATTCAATTTTATAACTCCTTCAATCTTTATTTTTTCTTTTCATTTTCCTGCATTGATTCAATTTTATAACTCCTTCAATCTTTATTTTTTCTTTTCAGTTTCCTGCATTGATTCAATTTTATAACTCCTTCAATCTTTATCTTTTTCTTTCCAGTTTCCTGCATTGATTCAATTTTATAA
>NC_090737.1:8765575-8778075 GCF_036898095.1 Palaemon carinicauda
TTTGTACTAAGCGTAAATAGATTGTTGAAATCTACATTTGTTATTCCTTCAAAGAATTTTGAATGCCTGTCCCCTTAGTCGTCGAGTTTGTAGATCAAATAAGTTCAAACGTTCCATTCTCCGTCTATATTCAAATTGCAGTGTTAAAACTAGTTTGGTGGCCCTAGCTTGTATTGCTTCCAGTCTATCTACAGTATATACTTCTGAATACTTGGAAGCCAGAATTCGACTCCGTATTCTAGATGGGATCTCACAAGTGATGTGTACAGCTGAATTACAGTGTCTTTGTTTCTGTATTTTAATTGACTCTTTATCTAACCTATTTGTTATTTTGCTCATTTTCAGGTTCTATGCTCTGTTTGGTGAACTTCAAAACTTTGATAATAACAATGCCGAGATCTTCCACCTGGTCCAAAATTTCTATTTCATGACACAGCAGTGAGTAATCTGTTTGTGGGCTACTGTAACCTATGTGCATAACTTTGCGTTTCCCAATTGAAATGCATTCCCCATTTTCCTGATCATTCACCTAACTTAATTAGATCCTCTCTTAAGAATTGTACGTCTTCTGAGTTCGCAGCATTAATACCCAGTTTCGTATCGTCGGCAAATTTGGCTATTCTAATCCTAAATCTTTATCGTTAATGCAAATCAGAAATACTAATGGACCAAGGACGGATCCTCAAGGTTTAAAGGACTCTCATGAATGGCAGAGGCAAGGGACAGCGACATTGCACTACCGAGTAGGTCAATGCCCTAAAGAGTGACCACATACAGTTAGCGCCCAAGCCCCGTCTCCACACAAGCTAGGACCAAGGAGGGCCAGGCAATGGCTGCTGGTGAATCAGCAGATAGACCTATAGGCTCTCCAACATTCATTAGCTCACAAAGATGGTAAGGCTGTAGCGACCCAAGAAACCAACAAGTCTGAGCGGGACTCGAACCCCAGTCTACCGTTCACCAGTCAGGGGCATTAACACATCGGTCACCACAACTCGGCTAGTAACAGCTGCCCGCTCTGAGGCTTCTCCATTGATTACAACTCTGTTTTCTGTTTATCAGTCGATCTTCTATGCATTTGGATGTCTAGTCCTCTAATTTTAACCATTAATTTTTTATGAGGGACTTCGTTAAAAGCCTTTTGAAAGTCTTGGTATATGCTGTCTATTGCCCTGCTATTGCCATAAATGCTAAACATGTGGCAAAAAAAAAATCCAACAGATATGTAACACAAGATCTATTTTGTATAAAACCATTTTGGCTGTCTATCAAAAGATGTTTTTTCTCTATATGCTCTACTATTGAATCTACTATAATTGATTCAAAAATCTTGCAAGGCACTGAAGTCAGACACACAGGTCTGTAGTTGCCAGGTTCTTCTTTTGGTCCCTTCTTGTAGATTGGAGGAACATTGCCTAGATTCCATCCTTTTGGTATATTTGTTTCGTTGGCTGTTTTTACGAGAGAGAGAGAGAGAGAGAGAGAGAGAGAGAGAGAGAGAGAGAGAGAGAGAGGAGAGAGAGAGAGAGAGAGAGAATGTGTGTATTATTCTCTGGTAACAAGTAATTTCATAGAGAGAGATATAAAAATGTGTATTATTCTCTCTTGTAAAAAATCATTTCAGAGAGAGAGAGAGAGAGAGAGAGAGAGAGAGAGAGAGAGAGAGAGAGAGAGAGAGAGAGAGAGAGAGAGAATATGCAACGTTATTTTCGTTAACCGTTAGCTAAATCACTTCACGGAAGTCAGAAGCGAACTTGTAAGTGAGCTCACATCTTATGACTATAGCTGTTAGTTTATACATATATGCCTGGCTGTACACACATAAAACCCCCCCATAATACACACACACACACACACACACACACACACACATATATATATATATATATATATATATATATATATATATATATATGTATGTGTGTGTGTGTATACTGTATATATATATATATATAGGAATAAAATAGTCAATGCTGTTATCATCATCTTTATTCGGGAGCTTTCGACATAACTTATGTCATCTTCAGCCTATCTGCAATTATCATATGTAAAATTAATAAAATTAATAAAATCATCCTAAGTACATAGTTAGGAAGATACACTTTCATGAACTGATCAACTAGCTCTAAAATCAACTAATCAAGGAACGTAAAACCTTAAAAAAGACTTATTACACACAACTATATAATTATATAAAAGACTCAATAACTAATATACCTAGTCACCCGCAGGAGATGATGACCACCCATCCAGACCAGCAACCCAGACCAAAAGGATCAATGGGTCACCGGTAACTGAACAGGTAAGCCCTCATTCAAGCTGGGTTTTGTCTTAAAAATGTATAAAGACTCTAAGATTCTCAGCTGGCTGACGTTACTATGTATGACCGTAATTTTGAAATTTTCCTTAGAAATAGCATGACCAGATTTAAATGCGTGGTCATAAATAGCTGAAATGGGTTTCTTACTTAACGGTATATTGGTTCGTACCGACCTCCCCATGTGCTCCGAAATCCTACACTGAAGCTGTCTAGATGTGCTTCCAGTGTAGCACTCATTACAGAGTGCACATTGAAAAGTGTATATAACACCGGAACACAAGGGAGTAGGTAGAAGTTTTTAGATAAAATTTATAGTCAAAATTTAACAATTCAAACAGTCAGTAAGAAAAAGTTATTTGTCTCCTTTCCGTACTATGGTTATGTTTCGGAGAGACTAAGAACAGAGGCTATGAGTGTTGTGGGGAAATGTTATCCCCACATAGATTTAAAACTAATTTTTACTAACAAGTTCTCAGTTGGCTCACTGTTTAAGTATAAGGAGAGTCTACCTACTCCCTTGTGTTCCGGCGTTATATACACTTTTCAATGTGCACTCTGTAATGAGTGCTACACTGGAAGCACATCTAGACAGCTTCAGTGTAGGATTTCGGAGCACATGGGGAGGTCGGTACGAACCAATATACCGTTAAGTAAGAAACCCATTTCAGCTATTTATGACCACGCATTTAAATCTGGTCATGCTATTTCTAAGGAAAATTTCAAAATTACGGTCATACATAGTAACGTCAGCCAGCTGAGAATCTTAGAGTCTTTATACATTTTTAAGACAAAACCCAGCTTGAATGAGGGCTTACCTGTTCAGTTACCGGTGACCCATTGATCCTTTTGGTCTGGGTTGCTGGTCTGGATGGGTGGTCATCATCTCCTGCGGGTGACTAGGTATATTAGTTATTGAGTCTTTTATTATATGTAGTTGTGTGTAATAAGTCTTTTTTAAGGTTTTATGTTCCTTGATTGGTTGATTTTAGAGATAGTTGATCAGTTCATGAAAGTGTATCTTCTTAACTATGTACTTTTATTAATTTTATTAATTTTACATATGATAATTGCAGATAGGCTGAAGATGACATAAGTTATGTCGAAAGCTCCCGAATAAAGATGATGATAGCAGCATTGACTATTTTATTCCTACTTAAATTGCGATTCCCAAGAGGAACCCATCTATCAACTATATATATATATATATATATATATATATATATATATATATATATATATATATATATATATATATATATATATATATATACGCCTCGATTTCATGGCTAAAAAATACATGTTAAAATTAAGCTTGAAACTTGAACATGAAAGAATTATATTACGTTCCTGAAAATTCTAAATAATGTGAAAAAGGGTAGGGACCAGCCAGGTAACTTTAAGCATCATATTCTCATAAAACTTGTGGCGTTATATAGGACAGCTAAAGTTCGCCCATGTCCAGACTTAAAACGCCTTTACCGTCCACTGCAGCCTTCGCTGCTTTTTCCATCGTTTTTCTTTCGAGAAAACGTGTTTTGATTCATAATGCTGAAACCTCTTCAACGCCATTCAATATTACTTCAAGTAAGGAACGTGTTCCATTCGCTCACTGTTTACAGACTTAACTGCACATTGACGAAAATGGATTTTCTATTTTGCACATGAATACTGTAGAGAGTCTAGCAGAATTATGTATGAATTTTTGCTCTCTCTCTCTCTCTCTCTCTCTCTCTCTCTCTCTCTCTCTCTCTCTCTCTCTCTCTCTCTCTCTCTCTCTCTCTCTCTCTCTCAACCCTGATTTTCTGTGTCACATATATACTGTAGATATTCAAGTAGAATTATGTACGATTTTTTGTTCTCTCTCTTTCTCTCTCTCTCTCTCTCTCCTCTCTCTCTCTCTCTCTCTCTCTCTCCCTCTCTCTCTCTCTCTCTCTCCTCTCTCTCTCTCTCTCTCAATAAATCATTGAAAAAAAACCTTATCACTTAATGTTTTGCAGCTATGCATTCAAGATTTTTATAGTTCACCAGAAAAATAACGCTTTGTTTGCATTTCTCAAGAATTTTAGTTATATTGTATAACAAAAACACATATATACATACAGTATATACGCGTATACTTATATACATGCCGTAACAACTGTATATAAATTATATACAGTATATATCTACATATCTATCTACAAATATAGATCTATCTATATATACACATATATATAATCGATCGATCGTTGAGAGAGAGAGAGAGAGAGAGAGAGAGAGAGAGAGAGAGAGAGAGAGAGAGAGAGAGCGAGAGAGAGAATAATACTTTTCGTATCTTCTTAATGAGAGAAAAGCGTAACATCATTCACTATCACAGGCACTTTGTAGCTGGTAAATAATGGATGCAAAGCATCTCTCACTCTTTCTCTCTCTCTCTCTCTCTCTCTCTCTCTCTCTCTCTCTCTCTCTCTCTCTCTCTCTCTCTCTCACACACATACTGTATATATACTAGCGCCCACGCAGTTTTAATTTCCTGTAATCTTTTAAGATTTCCCGGAGACCGCATAGTTCTTTTCATCTGCCAGAGACGGAGATCATGCAATATATTACGCAAATTTGACATAGCGATATCAAACGCTTCAGGAATTTTCGAGGAATTGTAAACTTAAAAGTACGACTCATGGAAATCGTTTAATTACTATTTCCTTAGAAAAGGCCCTTACCGCTTAAAGTACGTCTCAAGAAAACTGTTCAATTACTAAAAGTTTTCTTAGTAAAGGCCTTTATCGGTTAAAGTATGTCTCAAGAAAATCCTTTCATTGCTAAAATTTTCTTAGAAAATGCCTTTATCGGTTAAAGTATGTCTCAAGAAAATCCTTTCATTGCTAAAATTTTCTTAGAAAATGCCTTTATCGGTTAAAGTATGTCTCAAGAAAATCCTTTCATTGCTAAAATTTTCTTAGAAAATGCCTTTATCGGTTAAAGTATGTCTCAAGAAAATCCTTTCATTACTAAAATTTTCCTAGAAAATGCCTTTATCGGTTAAAGTACGTCTCAAGAAAATACTTTCATTACTTGAATGTTCTTAGAAAAGGCCTTTATCAGTTAAAGTGCGTCTCAAGAAAACCGTTTAATTACTAAAAGTTTTCTTAGAAAAGGCCTTTATCGGTTAAAGTACGTTTCAAGAAAATCCTTTCATTAATAAACATTTTCTTAGAAAAGGCCTTTATCAGTTAAAGTACGTCTCAACCAAATCCTTCCAAAACTAAAATTTCCTTAGAAAAGGCCTTTAGCGGTTAAAGAACGTCTCAAGAAAATCCTTTCATTACTAAAATTTTCTTAGAAACGGCCTTTATAGGTTAAGTACGTGTCAAGAAAATCCTTCCAAAACTAAAATTTCCTTAGAAAAGGCCTTTATCGGTTAAAGAACGTCTCAAGAAAATCCTTTCAATATTAAAAATGTTCTTAGAAAAGGCCTTTATCGGTTAAAATACGTCTCAAGAAAATCCTTTCATTACTAAATATTTTCTTAGAAAAGGCCTTTATCGGTTAAAGTACGTCTCAAGAAAACTGTTTAATTACTAAAAGTTTTCTTAGTAAAGGCCTTTATCGGTTAAAGTACGTCTCAAGAAAATCCTTTCATTAATAAACATTTTCTTAGAAAAGGCCTTTATCGGTTAAAGTACGTCTCAAGGAAACCGTTTAATTACTAACAATTTTCCTTGAAAAAGCCTTTATCGGTTAAAGTACGTCTCAAGAAAATCCTTTCATTACTAAAATTTTCTTAGAAACGGCCTTTATCGGTTAAACAATGTCTCAAGAAAATCCTTTCATTACTAAAAATATTCTTAGAAAAGCCCTTTATCAGTTGAATTACGTCTCAAGAAAATCCTTTCATTGATAAAATTTTCTTAGAAAAGGCCTTTATCGGTTAAAGTACATATCAAGAAAATCCTTTCATTACTAAAAGTTTTCTTAGCAAAGGCCTTTATCGGTTAAAGTACGGCTCAAGAAAATCCTTTCATTACTAGTATTTTCTTAGTAAAGGCCTTTATCGGTTAAAGTACGTCTCAAGAAAACCGTTTAATTACTAAAAATTTTCTTAGAAAAGGCCTTTGTCGGTAAACGTACGTCTCAAGAAAATCCTTTCATTACCAATTATTTTCTTAAAAAGGGAATTTAGTCTCTAAGCTTTTCCGGAGGAAACTATAATCCTCAGAAACATGATAAATTCATTTTTTTTTTAAATCTATTTAAAAAAGGAAAAATCCACATACCATGTCCCAAGTCCAGTTTGAATTTTTGAACAAGGGCATCACTGACAAAGGCAGCGCAATAACAAGACAACCGGAAGAGAGAAAATAAAAAAAATAATGGATTACAACACAGACGGAGGAGCACCGTTCAGTATAAAAATACCTGAGCTTTGTTATTCTAGCTGGTCGAATCAGACAGCAAAGAGAACCCTTCTGTTTCCTGAACATTTTTTCTGACCGAGTCCTTTCGGGATTTATAGGACTTAACGGTCTCAATTTAACTACAGGTTTAGACATAGATATCTGTGTTTGATTCTTCCTTTATTAAATTATTCGGGTGCTACATTCTAACCGAGTGACTTTTTCAAGTCGGGGGATTAAAAAAATTATGGATGATTGAATAGTGAAAAGGTACGTAGGACGACGACAAAATAATTCATTCCCTGCTTCTGAGAAGGACTTTATATAGAAATAATAAAATATGATAGTTATATTAGAAAAATCATGTATGATTGAATAGTGAAAATGTACGTTCGGCTGACGTCAAAATAATTCATTCGCTGCTTCTGAGAAGACTTTATATAGAAATAATAAAATATGATAGTTATATTTGAAAAATCATGTATGATTGAATAGTGAAAAGGTACGTTCGGCTGACGACAAAATCATTCATTCGCTGCTTCTGAGAAGGACTTTATATAGAAATAATAAAATATGATAGTGATATTTGAAAAATCGTGTATGATTGAATAGTGAAAAGGTACGTTCGGCTGACGACAAAATAATTCATTCGCTGCTTCTGAGAAGGAATTTATATAGAAATAATAAAATATGATAGTGATATTTGAAAAATCGTGCATGATTGAATAGTGAAAAGGTACGTTCGGCTGACGACAAAATAATTCATTCCCTTCTTCTGAGAAGGAATTTATATAGAAATAATAAAATATGATAGTGATATTTGAAAAATCATGTATGATTGAATAGAGAAAAGGTACGTTCGGCTGACGTCAAAATAATTCATTCCCTGCTTCTGAGAAGAGTTTATATAGAAATAATAAAATATGATAGTTATATTGGAAAAATCATGCATGATTGAATAGTGAAAAGGTACGTTCGGTTGACGTCAAAATAATTCATTCGCTGCTTCTGAGAAGACTTTATATAGAAATAATAAAATATGATAGTGATATTTGAAAAATCATGTATGATCGAATAGTGAAAAGGTACGTTCGGCTAACGTCAAAATAACTCATTCGCTGCTTCTGAGAAGGACTTCATATAGAAATAAAATCGTAGCGTGATATTTGATACTAAAACCGAAATCTACGTAACGTATAATCAGAAAAATATCTGATAGGAATTTTGATAGCTCTTGACAACAATTTCCTGTCACGCAATAACTGACTATCAAATTTCTGTATGTTTTTAAAAGCTGCAAACGCAGGATATAGCTGGATCTGATTCTTGGGATGATAACGCAGATGACGGGTGAGAGGAACTTTCAAATACAAAATATATTGAGTTATTTTGAATAATAATAATAATAATAATAATAATAATAATAATAATAATAATAATAATAATAATAATAATAATAATTATAATAATACACCGGATGAATAACGTTATTTTTAATAATAATAATAATAATAATAATAATAATAATAATAATAGTTATTAATAATAATAATAATAATAATAATATTAATAATAATAATAATAATAATAATAATAATAATACACCGGATGAATAACGTTGCTTTGCAGCAAAATAATCTTACATTCATATACTTAACCCTCCATTTGTTCACCTAAGTTATGGCAGTTTTAGTTGTTTCTTCATCGGATTAAAAAGTACGTTGTTTTATAGCACGTGCTATACTGACGAACAGCCCATTACGAAACAGATGTATAGAAGACCTTATATAATGATCACAAGATCCACAACTAAACGCTAATATCATAATACTGAGTCATGAGTTTTCTGTGCATTTATTATTATTATTATTATTATTATTATTATTATTATTATTATTATTATCATTATATTTACTTGCTAAGCTACAACCCAAGTTGGAAAAGCAGGATGCTATAAGCCCAGGGGCTTCAACAGGGAAAATAGTCCAGTGAGGAAAGGAAACAAGGAAAATTTAAATATTCAAGAACAGTAACAGCATTAAAATAAATATCTCCTACATAAACTATAAAAACTTTAACAAAACAAGGAGAAAAAAAAGATATAATAGTGTGCCCGAGTGTACCCTCAACCAAGGGAACTCTAACTTACCATATTCCGTGTTATAGCGTCACTCATCAACAATGTTTCGTAAAGTAATTGTCAAAATAACCATTTCAAACAGTAGAATTCTTGTGTGACGTCACAACTTTTGACGAAGGAGGTTCTCATAAGTAAAACCATGAGCCTGTTATGTTTTACGGTGTTATATTGATATAATAAAAGAAAAGACGAAAGAGAATAGCAAACACCATATACTTAATTCATGACCCAAGGTGATAGAGGTATTTTAGAAAATAGCAAATACCATTTACTTAATTCATGACCCAAGGTGATAGAGGTATTATAGAAAATAGCAAATACCATTTACTTAATTCATGATCCAGGGTGATAGAGTTATTTTAGAAAATAGCGAACATCATTTACTTAATTCATGACCCACGATGATAGAGGTATTTTTTAAAGTAGCGAACACCATTTACTTAATTCATGACCCACGGTGAAAGAGGTATTTTAGAAAATAGCGAACATTATTTACTTAATTCATGACCCAAGGTGATGGAGGTATTTTAGAAAATAGCAAATACAATTTACTTAATTCATGATCCAGGGTGATAGAGGTATTTTAGAAAATAGCGAACATCATTTACTTAATTCATGACCCACGGTGATAGAGGTATTTTAGAAAATAGCGAACACCATTTACTTAATTCATGATCCACGACAATAGAGGTATTTTAGAAAATAGCGAACACCATTTACTTAATTCATGACCCACGGTGATATAGGTATTTTAGAAAATACCCACTCCATTTACTTAAATCATGACCCACGGTGATAGAGGTATTTTAGAAAATAGCTAACACCATTTACTTAATTCATGACCCACGATGATAGAGGTATTTTAGAAAATAGCAAACACCATTTACTTAATTCATGACCCACGGTGATAGAGGTATTTTAGAAAATACCCACTCCATTTACTTAATTCATGACCCACGATGATAGAGGTATTTTAGAAAATAGCAAACACCATTTACTTAATTCATGACCCACGATGATAGAGGTATTTTAGAAAATAGCGAACACCATTTACTTAATTCATGATCCACGGTGATATAGGTATTTTAGAAAATAGTAAAACCATTTACTTAATTCATGACCCACAGTGATGGAGGTATTTTAGAAAATAGCGAACACCATTTACTTAATTCATGATCCACGGTGATATAGGTATTTTAGAAAATAGTAAAACCATTTACTTAATTCATGACCCACGGTGATATAGGTATTTTAGAAAATAGCAAACACCATTTACTTAATTCATGACCCACGGTGATATAGGTATTTTAGAAAATAGCGAACACCATTTACTTAATTCATGACCCACGGTGATAGAGGTATTTTAGAAAATACCCACTCCATTTACTTAATTCATGACCCACGATGATAGAGGTATTTTAGAAAATAGCTAACACCATTTACTTAATTCATGATCCACGACGATAGAGGTATTTTAGAAAATAGCGAACACCATTTATTTAATTCATGACCCACGGTGATAGAGGTATTTTAGAAAATAGCGAACACCATTTACTTAATTCATGACCCACGGTGATATAGGTATTTTAGAAAATACCCACTCCATTTACTTAATTCATGACCCACGGTGATAGAGGTATTTTAGAAAATAGCTAACACCATTTATTTAATTCATGGCCCTCGGTGACATAGATATTTTAGAAAATAGCAAATTCCATTTACTTAATTCATGACCCACGGTGATAGAGGTATTTTAGAAAATACCCACTCCATTTACTTAATTCATGACCCACGGTGATAGAGGTATTTTAGAAAATAGCTAACACCATTTATTTAATTCATGGCCCTCGGTGACATAGATATTTTAGAAAATAGCAAACACCATTTACTTAATTCATGACCCACGGTGATAGAGGTATTTTAGAAAATACCCACTCCATTTACTTAATTCATGACCCACGATGATAGAGGTATTTTAGAAAATAGCAAACACCATTTACTTAATTCATGACCCACGATGATAGAGGTATTTTAGAAAATAGCAAACACCATTTACTTAATTCATGACCCACGGTGATAGAGGTATTTTAGAAAATACCCACTCCATTTACTTAATTCATGACCCACGATGATAGAGGTATTTTAGAAAATAGCAAACACCATTTACTTAATTCATGACCCACGATGATAGAGGTATTTTAGAAAATAGCAAACACCATTTACTTAATTCATGACCCACGGTGATAGAGGTATTTTAGAAAATACCCACTCCATTTACTTAATTCATGACCCACGATGATAGAGGTATTTTAGAAAATAGCAAACACCATTTACTTAATTCATGACCCACGATGATAGAGGTATTTTAGAAAATAGCAAACACCATTTACTTAATTCATGACCCACGGTGATAGAGGTATTTTAGAAAATACCCACTCCATTTACTTAATTCATGACCCACGATGATAGAGGTATTTTAGAAAATAGCAAACACCATTTACTTAATTCATGATCCACGATGATAGAGGTATTTTAGAAAATAGCAAACACCATTTACTTAATTCATGACCCACGATGATAGAGGTATTTTAGAAAATAGCGAACACCATTTACTTAATTCATGATCCACGGTGATATAGGTATTTTAGAAAATAGTAAAACCATTTACTTAATTCATGACCCACAGTGATGGAGGTATTTTAGAAAATAGCGAACACCATTTACTTAATTCATGACCCACGGTGATGGAGGTATTTTAGAAAATAGCGAACACCATTTACTTAATTCATGATCCACGGTGATATAGGTATTTTAGAAAATAGTAAAACCATTTACTTAATTCATGACCCACGGTGATATAGGTATTTTAGAAAATAGCAAACACCATTTACTTAATTCATGACCCACGGGGATATAGGTATTTTAGAAAATAGTAAAACCATTTACTTAATTCATGACCCACGGTGATATAGGTATTTTAGAAAATAGTAAAACCATTTACTTAATTCATGACCCACGGTGATATAGGTATTTTAGAAAATAGTAAAACCATTTACTTAATTCATGACCCACGGTGATATAGGTATTTTAGAAAATAGCAAACACCATTTACTTAATTCATGACCCACGGTGATATAGGTATTTTTGGTCCATCGTTTATCGAAACCAATATATGACAAATGAAAACAATCCGTTCTATAAATAACTTCAATATACCGTTGGGAAATGAATGCGACTCAATCAACGCTTAGGCTTTAGGCCTCTGGTGATAAACGACCACGATATCGACAAAACAATAGAAAAAATAGTAGAAATAAGCAAATGGAGTTTAATTTACCTGTGGAAATAACACCACCATTTTATCAGATAATGAGTAAATTAATCAATCAAAATGGGAAGGCTCACAGTCTAAAATTATGGAAAAGTCCAATTAATAACAAGTATGTTTAACTAGAGTCAATTCTTTTAAGTGAGGCCCATTTGCACAGACTCGCAGGGGTGGTGTCCTTTTAGATCGGAAAAGTTTCCTGATCGCTGATTGGTTGGACAAGATAATTCTAACCAATCAGCGATCAGGAAACTTTTCCGAGCTAAAAGGGCACCGTTGCGAGTCGGTGCAAATCTGCCTCGCTAAAAGAAATGGACTATAGAGTCAATTCTTTTA